>NC_056741.1:118708942-118881442 GCF_019279795.1 Protopterus annectens | reverse complement strand
GCTGTACCTCAGGGGTAGAGCCCTATCATGGGTCTGTGCAACACTCTGCAACACATAACACAGTCATGTTAGGCAATGCTCCCTATTGGGCACCTCACACACCAATGTACAAGGTGTCTGTGTAATTGTGGAAGTAGCCACGGCACTGCAGTTCAGGTACAGCATGCTAGGCAGTGGTCTTGCACACATTAGTAGCTGTGAGTGACCACAGGATGCATGTTGATGATGGCACAGGGTACTACACCCCATCCAGTTACAGTGACCACAGTACTCATAGCAGTCACTGCTTTGCACCTCAATGTTGTGTGTGTGTGCAAACATATGCACCTATACACAATATGCATAGCATGTTGTGTGTGTGCTTACATATGCCAGTATACACAATATGCACAGCAGTCACCATCCAAAGTGTTACATATATGTCCTGGAATGCTAGTGGGTGTATAGGTCACTTGACATACATTGGGTATGTGTGGTGTTTAATGTTGCAGTCGTGTAGCATGCCATGTCTGGCACTGACATATCTGCAATATGTCCCACACTCACCATAACCACTGTACACTGGCCATGTCAAGCATTGGGATACCTTCACGTCAACATGCACCACTCATCCCGTGTGTGTACATAGCATGCATGTGCTACACCCATGCCCACTATTATCTGCTATGGACACAGACACTGTACTCAGACATGGATATCTATGTGTCACACAAATAACACATGCAGCCATGGCATGTATACTTGTGAGTGATGGTGCACAGGGCATTGCAGAGCTGATAATACATGCACAGCAATGTTGTGTCCATGTACAAATTGTGTTCCATGGTGTAGTCAATCACTGAACAACTACACAGTTGCATCAAAGCCATGTATACTGCCATTACATTGGGGCTTCTACACTTGCACTGTATGGTCTTGTGCAACACATATTCTGCATGCTGACACGTGTGTGATGACTGTTTACCTTGTGATACTGACACCCACCTTCACCCACTATAGAGTATGTGTTGGATTGCTGGTGTGTGTGTGTATGTGCTGTAGTGCGGAGTGTATTAGTGTTCATGTGTGCATGTGTTCATGTGTTCATGTGTACATGTGTACATGTGTGCATGTGTGCATGTGTGCATGTGTGCATGTGTTCATGTGTGCATGTGTTCATGTGTGCATGTGTGCATGTGTTCATGTGTTCATGTGTGCATGTGTTCATGTGTGCATGTGTGCATGTGTTCATGTGTGCATGTGTTCATATGTGCATGTGTGCATGTGTTCATGTGCAGACCATAAAGTGTGTTTCCTGTCTTCCTCTCACAGGTGCTGAGTTAGGGGTGGCCGAATGCAGCAGGGAACCTGAAACCGCTGCCACGAATAGTGCTGATGATGAGACATGTATTTTGACACAGGAAGATTTGACAGGGTCTGTCGTTGGTCTGCCAATCGACAGTACACAGCGTTCAACCCCATCTATGCGCACACTCATACTGCCAATACATCCCTCACCACCAATGGCCATAGGTGAGGGACAGCATACAGTTGGCATTGACCAGGAGAGTGTGGTACCCATGGCACGTGCATCCCCTCACAACAGCCATAGCCATATTCCTGGAATGGTACCACATAGGCAGAGGTTCTCGGGGGAGCACCGCTGGTCATATTGCCCCTGGCAGGCATGCCCTCACTGGTCTTACGACGTCCAATATGTTCCAGGCTGTAATGCAGGCTCAGGCACGTATGGAACGGTACACCAGGCAGGGACTTAGGGCGCAGAGGGCACATTACACCGCTATCAATGACAGCATCCGTGACCTTACCAGTGCCATCTGGACTTACACTGAGGTCATTCATAGACATTGGGGGGAGACATTAGATGCCCTCCACAATATGTCTTCCATGAGCCAGGACCGTGCGGGATGGTTGCAATGTCGACGAGGATGCATGCCAGCAACAGCAACAGCTGGCAGTGGTCGCGGACAGCCCCCGGTTTACAGCCACTCCTGTAGTGGCAGTACCAGCCCCAGCAATGCTGGGGCTGGCCTGTCCATTGACCATCCCAGTAGACCATGTGCACGTGGCTCTGGCCTGTCCCAGCAGGGACATGGGTCCATTCATCCTACCTCTGCCTCTGAGGACAGTACCCAGTCAGGGTCGGTACCCGATACTGTCCGTAGCACCCCTGCCAGGCACAGGTACTGTGGCCATGGCCGGAGACAGTGATCTGTACAGCCTAGCAGGTACACTCTGTGGCTGTCCCACAAAGTACTGTATATGGCAGCCACATGGTGGTGCTGTGTGCTTGCAGACACACACACACATTAACCAAACAACTAGGGCTCACACATACACACACACATTACATCAACATTGGCCCATGCTGTACTGTTGTCCCTCACACACACACACATACACACACAGACATGTCGATTGGATGGGTCAATGTCAGGCTCTGGCAAACAACAAAATGCCCTGTGCATATGATGATACCTTTGTCACCTCCTGTCATCTGTAACATTGATGGAGGAGCAGGCTAACATGGTGCTGATGCACAGGGTGACACTATAGCAGTGTAGCAATATTAGCAAGTTGTCAACAGGAAAGTGTAATGACATCCTTGTAGGTATATCTCAGCAGACATTATGCATCAAAGCTCTGATTGTCAATGTAGCATTGTTAACACCACTGTTAGGTCTGAGTATGTATTGTCCACCCATGTGCCACTTGGCTGAAGTGTAATGTGTTGCCAGCATGTGTTAGTGAGTGGACAGTATGTGTGTGATGTGTGCAGTACAGATTAGCAAGTGTACATCTGTGAACATGGTGGGTGCACACTGTCTGCATGTATGTGCATAATGGACACATGGGACATGTGGCATACCCTGTTGTACACATTGTTAACATCTCATAGTATCTTTCAATGGCCAGTATGCATTCTACTACAGTTATGTACTAACATGGGTAGACATGTGTGTATGACATGGGTTGACACTATGCTGTGGGTGATACTGTTAGTATCTGTCAATGATTTGTGGTCTGGTAGTATACACAACCTCAACAGCATGACTGTAAGCAATCATTGGATGATGTCCTGACAAATGACACACAGTTGTAGGGAACTCAGTAACAGTTGGATCCTTCCGGTGCTACACTATAACACTAACCAGTGGTAATGACTGCAATCCATTCCTGTGTCCACACCTGTTTGGCATATAGCCCCCTTAGGTACATGCAACACACACTAGGGATGTGTCCATCCAAATCTGGAAATGCATGCATTGGCCTACAATCCATTCCCTGAATGGGACACATATCCTACACAAGGGTATCATACAGACAGATGCCTGTCATCTGATACATGCTGTATAGCAGTAAGCCAACTATGGCATAGTCATCCACATGTACTATACTTACTATCCCATCAGTACCACATAGGTGGTAGCCCTCAACATGTATGTTGGGTACCAATGTGTACATACAGCCTCATGTTATGTCATGTGTCCCTTGGTATCCACATATCCATAGGTATTGTGGAGTCCCAAGGTGTGTCACATGAGACATTAGAGGCCTGGATGCATATCCACAACTCAGTTGTACACCTATAAAGACTGTCCATTATTGGCAGTCATTGTTGTGTATGAACATGTCTGACATATACCCCAGGCATATACCCTCACTCACACTACTGTTAAGTAACTGTCATGGGTGTGTGTGGCACAGTTGACCTTGGCCATGGATCACGACAGTGGATGGCCTTGTCATATACATACATATGTGACCTAAGATCTGAGAAGCAGCAGCACAACCTGTCAATGGCAACAAATGTATTCGTATAGTATGCAGGCTTCACACCTATGTACTGATTAAGGGAACATGTACACATATATATTTGCCACGCAGATACCTGATGTGTGCAATGCACTTAGTGTTGTAATCATAATATGTCATAGCATAGTAAAAGCAAAACCCACACCGCATTGACCAACAGTGACACACATACAGTCAGCACTTGCAGGATTCTAACCCCTACCTAACTATGTTTTGATGCTAGTGAGAGACGCATTAGCACGGCGCGCTATTTGCTTTACTGGGTGGTTAGCCTTCTCCGTCTGTATTTCTAGGGTGGTGACATCATCAGTCTTACAAAAAAGAGGAATGTACATCTTTTATTGTGTTTTCCCAGTCTTCAAAAAGGCCACTCCTTTCAAAGAGAATTGTACACATACACACACCCACAGTCAGCGTTTGTAGGATTCAAGCCCCTACCTAACTATGTTGTGATATTAGAGAGAGACACATTAGCACAGCACGCTAGTTGCTTTACTGTGTGGTTTCTCTTCTCCTGCTGTATTTCTAGGATTGTAACATCATCAGACTGGACATGGTAATGTGTGTACACTTTGTTTTATGCCATTCCAGGAATGGTCCATGTGGGTCGTCAGGTGTCTACAGCTGGAACAGGAACTCATAATCCTTACTTTGTGTGATCTATATGTGGTCACATCGACATTCCTTCATATGTCAACATATATTTATGCACAGCTTGTTGCTTTTGTGGGTACTACATGTGTCTGGGATGTTGATAAAGGGCTATTCAAAGTGTATGTGAGACATGTGTAGCTGTGTTCAGTGATGTATGTCCTGGGTGGCTGCCTTGCAAACAGTCTAGCATGTTTGGGAACCATGATCCACACATGGACATACCACAGTTAGTAGGGTTGTGTGTATGTCAGCTTCCAATAGCTCGGTTTATGACTTCAACCATGATGGACTCCATGGCCTTGCAGATCAGACTCCATAGGCATACTGGACTATACTTCCCATGGTGTGTTGTGCACCAACACTTGTGTGGAGTGCCATATGTTGCTGTAACACATTTAACGGTGCCACATCCTGTGTAGGGGGGAGGCTCAGCTGACTGTTCAGGTGCAGGAGCTGTTTGTTCTGTAGTTTATGCATGACACATATTGGGAATCAATGTAGTTCACTTGATGCCATGCTTTTGGCATTGGGGGTAGCTGTTCATCCATTCTACATGTGATATCTCCTGGTATGATGATATGGACTATCGTCAGTGCGAGGTGGGTATGTATATATGGGCCTGTCTGTCAGGATGTCGGCATTGTCAGTCAGGTACAGTTGGCCCTGACTCATGACATATGTGTGTACATTGCTATATATGACATAGCTGTCGGAGGTGTCATGATTCAGTCTGGACTCCTTCTCCGCTACTCTTTACAGAACACCAACGAACCTGAGCACTAATCCCTGTTATACTCTTTTACACACTTAACACCCTACTGATCCTTTGTGATCTGTCTATAGAGTATGTCATCATGATATCCCGACATGTCCAGGGGTCGGCTTTGTGTGTACTCTCCAGTCCAGCCGGTGAATATTGTGATGTAGACACAATCTTATATCTGCCTCATGTACACAGACAACACTCTCCTCCTCCTGACGAACTCAGATATATGTGTGAGATGCATCTATAGAGACATACAGAGTGCTGAACTCTCTCAACCAATGACTGGCATAGTCTATCAGGTGGTGAAGGTAACCACACACACCACATATCAGTCTCACATATCCTCTGGCGACAGCACTCAAACCACATTATCACACATACACATACTCGGATGCTGTAAATGAACTCTGCCTAAGCAGCAAAGACGTCCAGAGCAGGCACACACACAACTGCTACCCCACTACAATACCCACATCTCACATAGTTCACAATGTCAGTGTGCCACACAGTCACTGCCCTTCGGGCTAAACAACACACATAATACACTTGTGATAGGCGACACTTATTGTCAGACATACTGATGTACCACTCACCAGCCCATACAAGGGAATAGTCCCTTTGTGCTGTCTGTCGGGTGCCAGGATCTGCCACATAACACATGCAGTCAGGTCACTCCAAAGCAAGTACAGTACTGGCACCATCTTTGTCCATGCTGGTGCATCAAACCTTAGACGTTACTCCCTGGACCACATGACATGGTACATGGAGGAACACTGTGATCATGTAGCCCAGGCCAGTATGACCCTGACCTTGTCTAGCATCTTACACCCACCAAGTATGATGTCACAGTATACAGACAAACATATCACGTTTAACAGTTGGCTAACAGATTGGTGTCATTCGTAGGGGATACAGTGTCTGTCAGTCTGTGGTGACATGCTCAACATGCCACGTAGCTTCACTATGGACAGGTTGCACCTGTCACCCTTAGACCTTTGAATACTGGCTAAGGCTCTTGCTACCACCATAGTGCATTGGTTGAGCAGGGCTCAAAAGACAAACCCACCTCCATAGACATTACAGGTTAAATGACACTAAGGGTAATGCTGCTCAACACCAGATGTGTTACCCTCATATTGCGGCCACTCAGGACTCCCATCAGTATGGGGGATAGTGATATCTGTGCACTAACAGACGCCTAGTTCAGGGTCACATATGCACACCAGCACTACCAGGTTATGTTTCATATCGTGCTTTCTGACCACAGGACTTGGAACGGACAACACAACTAGGGGGTGTATCCATATACATCACAGATACACACACCTCTGGGTTAGTAGCACTGCACTAAGCATCACAGAGCATACATATACAACTACCATTGTGCAAAACTGCTTTCACTTTGTTGCCTGCTACAGACCAACCTCCCATACTCAGGAACCACACTCGGCTTTCCTGGGAACAGTGGAGGATATGAAGGTCTCCAGACAACACCATTATATTGGGTGACTTCAGATATACGAATATTGACTGGGGATACTACTCAAGCCTCAACAACGTCGCCCTACAGTCACTACCATTTGTAAATTCATATGCTATGGCACAACCAGTCACCACAGCCACAAGGGGGAATACATATTGGACCTGATCATCACCAACATGGGGACTCTATGTTCCACACCAGCGATATACCCCTCATTGGTAAGGTCGGAACATACATATATCTCACTGGACATACATATACACTCCACACACCCGTCCTGGGTAATCTTGGTGAACTTCTCATGAGCCAACATCTCACTTCACCAAAACAAGGTGGTATCCTTCAGAGACCCTGAGACAGTGGCAAATACGGCTCCGACTGCTGAATCCTTTACATACACATTCTATGGACACCTAGTGGACTACATGTATTGTGCTATCCCAAATAACAACAGGACTCACTCCTCCAATGGCAGGGGACCTGTCTGGTAGACCCCAGCCATTAATAAGCTGTACAACATCAGGAGGAAGCTACTACATGATAGAGCACAATCACAGACGGGGAAAGCATCTGTGATCTGTACTAGCAGACAGCTACGATCACTCATGTACTTACCTAAGGTCTGCTTCTCATGGACAATTGCACCAGACACGTAGGACTATCACAAGGCCTTTGTCAGTTATGTCAGGAACCTGGATGGACACTCACTGATATGCTGTGAGTTACTGCATACTGACTAAACTTACCCTGAACCCACTGGCATAACCAACATCCTGGAAAACAGGTTCAGTGCAGATGTCTCCCCCCATCCCCCCTAGGGAGCAACTATCTATCCCAACAGAGTGTAACCTCCCTGACACCACACAGTAACAGGTGAGTGCTGCCCTCCCCAAAGCATACATTACAGCATCAATGGGACCAGTTGGTGTCCCAGCCTGCATCTTACACAAGTTCATGACAGACGTAACCCTCACATTACTTCACTGTGCAATATCAGAGTTACTACAGGATATGTACCCACAGAATGGCATACCGTAACAGTGGTCCCACTCCACAGAGTTGGTGCCACAAAGGACCACAGACAATATTGCCCTATAAGCCTAACTAGCCTGTTCTGCAAAGCTATGGAGCGTATTGTCATGGGACTCTTAAACATAGACATCGGGAACTTACAGACACTGTGTCCTACACATTTCAGCGCTGTTGTGGGCAGATTTTGCCTCTTGAACATGTTTCTATTCTTTAGACGGTTAACAGGTCCATCGACATAGGGACAGTTGTACACGCAGCCTACCTGAACCTTGCAAAACCCTTCCACACAATAACCCACTGGGCCATTATGCATAGGCTCACCAGCATCGATATGGACACATATCTCACATGATGGATTGCTACCTGGATCAGGGATAGCACTCACATGGTCAGAATTGCAGGTGCCATGTCTGACTATACACCAGTTACACATGGCATCCCACACGGCGTGGTCCTGGGACCTCTCTTGTTCGGTATATATTTGTCTGACGTACAGGCTACCACAGGGGGAATATGGCTGACCTTGTTTGCACTTGACTGCAAACTGGGTGCCATAATCAACTCTCCAGCTGCCACATGCATACTCCAACAGGGTCTCACAGAGATGGATGACTGGTGCCTGAACCATGGCCTACAGTAAATGCCATTAGCTGCATAGTCATCCCCTTTGGGAATAACAACATGCCCACACATTACCACATAGGTAGTACTCCATTACATATGGTAGGAGTTGTTAGGTGATTGGGGACATGACTTGTTTGTACTGTCACCTTTGACATTCATGTTGCCAAAGTGGTTGGACAGACCTTCTATATAAGCCACCTTATCCCATATGGTTTCACATCAAGATCGAGTGAGGTCATTTTGCCCCTATACTCATCACAACTATGCTTGGTTACAATGCCACCTTTGGGGTGTACCTTACCCAACACCTGAAGCAACTGTACTGGCCACAGAAGTTCCGCACCAAACAGATGTAGGGACTCACACGGATGACCTGCACAGTTCAGATGCAGTAACTCCAGCTCTACTCAGTCACTTACCACCTACTCGGATATGATGTGTGCCTGTTGTTTACAGTAATACCCAACCCAGAATTAATGGACATGCTCCACCTCAGGATATCCGACTCCCTTGCAGCTACACACTTCAGGGACATATACCTCAGCACAGATGTTAATAGGACATGCTGGAGGGACAGATTCTTATCCCAGGGCCTCCACTTACTCCAAATTGTGATCACAGTTTCACATAGGCAGAGCCACCCACTGACCACCTACAGGGGACATCTTGACGGCTGTATGGGTGATCGTATGTTTACCCCTGGGATATCTTCTGTGTCCCTGCTAGACAGAGGCACACTAGCCTAAACGTACATGGGCTATCTTGTGTGACCTACTATTCACTGGCACAGTGTAGTAATCTGACAGGGCTGCAAAAGCCAAACACACTCTGGCTAGGCTTATACATGCCCTAGGGCAGATAGCCTAGTATCGACCTCTGAACCTATGCTTATGTTCGAGATGCACAATATTTATTGCTGATACTGTTTGCAGGTCTTTATCGTCTTTGCTTTCCCAGTTTCTAAGAACAACTTGGGTATCTGCAGAACATGTTTGATCATGACAGGGTTCCACTATATTATATATGTGTCTGTTGTCATGTGACTGTGTGCACAGGGAGGATTGCTGGATAGTGAGAGGTTCCTGGGTTAACACATGCAACTGCCAGATATGTGTGGCCCACTGCTGTACTCAGACATGGCCTAAGTGTGTGAGCATGCCCAGTTCAGGCTTTCCATGTTTTGTTGCCTGACATATGTCTCATTTATTCAAGTGTGTGAGCATGCCCAGTGTGACCTTTCAGTATGTTGTGATCTGAAGTCCACTACATTTGTGGATGTGTGTGAACATGACCAATATAAACATTTATTCTGTGTGTGTTGGAAGTCAAGTTCTGTTCTTACTACAGGACTCACCTTTGTGTCATAACTCAACAGGGACTATGCTGTGCCTGCAGGGTTTCCATGAGATACTTTGCATAGACTTATCAACATTCCTTCATACTGGCTGACCACTGCAATACTGTCATGGTTTAGTGGTTCAGTACTTTAACTATGGTGCATAGTATCCTGGGTTCGAGGCCCATCACTGCTTTATGTTTTCATACTGAGCAGATCAGACTGCTTAAGGGCCAGTTAAGCAAATATGAGCATGTTGGCTTTTGTTCAGCTATGCCCTACTTAGACCAGGCTTGTCCAACATTGCTGTATATTTACCAACTTTGCTGGACATTGCCCAATATTACTCGACATTGACCACAGTTGTACTAGTTGGTGTGTGCGATTCTGTTTGCATATACTACATGGTGGTAAATGCTGTTTAGCACTACCTTAAATTGCTTAACACATGGCAATCATGCCTCAGGTGGTGCTGCAGGGCTGCCTATGTCAGATGCACATACTACACTCCCTGTACATGTTTGAAAGCAGGTAGTGTGAACTTAGGCATCCCTTTTACTATATGTGCGAGTCAGAGAGAGGTATTATTTCCAGGGTTCCTACTGAGCTAGTGTATGTGCTATGCGTTGCCTCTTTGCCAAGGCCAAAGCATACTGGGCACACCTCCTTCTGCCTACTGGGGCAGGCTCAGGTTGTTCCTCCTCCGAGTCACGCTCGGCCTGTGATGACCTTGGCAATGGTGGGGGGCTGTTTGGCCCAGGCCTATGCTGGTCATGCTGCAGCTGTTTTCACTGGATCATATTATGTAGCATAGCACGTACCATGACAATATGGGTACATGTAGCTGGTGAGTACTGCAAGGCTCCACCAGATGTGTCCAGGCACCGGAACCGTGACTTGAGCAGCCCAAACACACGCTCGATTACATTTCGTGTTTGTGCGTGTGCCTCATTATGGCATTCCTGTTCAGGTGTGTGTGCATTTCTGATGGGTGTCATCAACCCCGGCTCCAGTGCATAGCCAGCATCCCCCACTAGGTGACCATGTGGGATGTCCCCACTGACAAATGTCTGGTACAGCTGAGTCAGATGCCAGATATGGGAATCATGATAGTTTCCAGGGCAGCCAGCACACACATTCAGTATTATGCCCTGGGCATCACACATGACCTGGCAGTTGATGGAGGGGAAGCCCTTGCAGTTGAAGTAGACCCTACCCCACTCACCAGCTGGTGCTTTGATGCATATGTGTGTGCAGACTATTGCACCCACTACCTCAGGGTATTCCGCTATTTGCTGGAAGAGACGCATATTGCTGGCCAATACCTCATGGGAATTTGGGAAATATACATGATCACCGACATGTGCTGACATGGCATATCACCAGTTGGTCTCTGGAAGTTACCTGTTGCTAATATTCTTAGGCCAACACATACCTTAGTTTCCACTGGGATGGGTTCCCCTCTGTTGGTTCTGTGTGTGAGGCGTGGCCTGCACAGCTCAACAATTTGCTGCAAGAGGTCTCTGTCCACTCTATAGCGCTCCACTATCTCCAGCTCATGTAGCCCTGGTAGGTTACCCTGGGCCTGTACACTCTTCTCCGTTTCCTCACTGTGGGTTGTCCAGCAGCATTTCCATTGTCACCACCCTCAGCATGTTGCATATGTCACCTTATAACAGCAATGGCAGCCCCTAACATTTGTTTGTCTCAGTAAAGCTTTTTCAGTTTTCACTTCTATTAGCTTACTGCAGTGTTTCTTGTGAGAAACATAATGGACTGTTGTTTGCAGAGTTTTAAGTGCTAGGCTGGGTTGGGCTAGTGTACTGCCTGTGTAATTGCCTGATTCTGATTGTTTTCACCTGCTGGCTCTGCTAGTACTCCCTGGTAGCTTCCTACTATTTGTTGTGCTTTCTATTTCCTTTCAGTTTCCATGGAGGGGCAGCGCCGCGCACACAAGCGCAAACATGCTCACACGCGTGCACACACGCTTACACGGACTACAACTTGCTTATTCGGGTTAAAACGCGTGCACACCAGCGCAAATGCGCTTACAACACTTTAAACTGCCTTATACAGGCTTACTCTGGCTTAAACGCATGCACACACGCTTACACGCGCACACACTGTCTTACTCGGGTTTACAGGCGTGCACACGCGTGCATACCCACTCAGCAAGAAACTTTGTTGTTATTCATGGCATACACCTTTAATTTTTTGCCTTTCCCTAGCCTACTTGTTGACACACCTCTTTCAATGATGTGTAAATGACAGCTGACACATGCCACTCTGCTCCAATGAGCTTCCCTTCTTTCATACATACCTCACTCGTGATGTCACCTATCTTCTACTCTGTTACTCCCCTTATCCTACTCCTACACTCCACTGACTATGTTCATTTGCTATGTAAACCTGCGATTCACTATCCTAACCCTCCTTTGCATAGGATTGCCTACTAATGCTTGATTACATCTCTTAGACTGTGCTTTCCTCCTTAGCAACCTCTACTCGGTGGCCATGTTGTCTTTAGTCTGCCATTCCCTTGCATTGTAATTTAAAAATTTAAATAAAATCCACATTTGTAGGTTTTAATTTTTATTTTCCTGTTTTTTTGACCGCAGCCTGTTTGCGGGGCACTGTGCTACACTTAAACATCGGAAATCGTAGAAAAAAAATTAATAATTTTTATTTTCATATTGCATCGGGAAACCTTGCCAATGGCTGTATGTTTGGCCATTGTCATGCTTCCTTTACTGGATGCAACCTTTATTTGGTGCTGTCACGGCTCTGTTTTGCTATTTGCAGAATGGTACTCAGTTGTCAACTGAGTACATTTCTGCAAATAAGACTGCTCTTACTCGGACAGGTTCGGGTTTCCTGAATCACAAATCTACCTCATTTGCATGCCTTTCAGCTGCAGTTAAGGTAATTTGCATGACCCAGCCCTGTCCGTGTAAGAGCCATTTTAGGAGCTCTCTTGCACGCCCCTGCAGGCTGTTCCTGGATCGCTCGTCGGACGTGATGGCTGCATGGAGTCTTACTCTACTCTTAGACTCCGTGCAAGCCATCGTGAATCCGGCCCGGAGGGTTTACAATTAATAAATAACTGTAATAATCAGAGTTATAGATTACTTTTATTTCAGAAATGCATGTAGATTTGTTTATTTTGTCAGCTGCTCAAGTTAACAGTACTAATATAAAAAAGCGTCCCTTCTTTGACAGGTTGCCAGCTGTATTGTGTGGCTATTTTGTATTTTTGCATCACCTTTTTGGTCCATTTTTCAGAAAATTGTGATTTTATTGCAAATTAGTGGCAAATCATTAAAGATTGAAGTTAGAAAATAATGACAGACATTTGAGTTTCAGATTTCATACCCTTCAGAAAATTCATACTAATGTGAGACCTACTATTCTATTAGAAAGTTTATAAGAGCAATATTTAAATATTGTCTTTATTTTTGGGCCTTTTTCCCACTTCTGTGTATGGCTTTGTCCAGATTTCTTGCTCTGAGGTTGAGAGGTATGACAAATGCGTCAGGGCCATCACAAATTTCAAACATTTCAGACATTTCAAATTTTGACATACTTGTTGCACCCCACTTCCCCATGTAGTGACTCTGGATGTGTCCAAGCAAGGCAAGGAGTAGTTATGCAGTGTGTGTGTGTGCAGAGTATCCCCCCATCCAAGGTAGACACAAGTACTAGTGGCTTTTCATCTGTCCTTGGTTGATTTTGCAGAATGTTCTGGTTTTCTGTCATATTTTTATACAGTTGATTTATGCTTCTTATTATACAGAAAGTGCAAGTTGCTCTGTGTTTAAGTAGCAATGCTTTCATGACCATCAGGTAAGCTTGTCTGAGATTGTAAGATGCAAGTAAGCTTTAATAAGCATACTGTTAAAGAATTACCAACATTGAATGCCTTTTTGTTGTTGCCATACAGAGAATACTTACATAACTAGATAACATATAAGCCTTGGGTGTTGAAATGCATATGACAGTATTTGTAATAAAGGACAGGATTACAGTATTTTAAGAAGCTCATTACCTTTGTTGGAGACTTGCAGTCATCTTTGCAAGCTTTACCTATAAACAAAACAGAATGCCAGTCTATAATGTGTGGTCCATAAACTGTGCAGTAATCTTTTAAGCAATTTATCTTGAGCTTGTTTCTTGTTTGCTGTTCATTTTTTACTTTGATCATGTTTTCCCCATGAAACAAGTAGAGAGTTGTCAGGCAGCAGGTCTTTTTTGGATAAGAAAGATTTTTACAAGTGGAGGTATCACAGAGATTGCTACTTTCAGCATGTTACTTGTTACTTTTATAAAGTTGAATATAAGTTATAATTAGAACTGCAGCAAGGAGAAGTGGTTTGAGTTGAGTGCTGCTTGTTTTCTTATACTTGATTTTGACTGGCATTCCAGTAATGTATTTAAAAAGTAATTTATTTTTTCATGCCTCGCAACCTTTTTCTTTCCATCTAGATAGTATGTAAGCTGTCATGCAGCCAGTGCATTGAAATATTTTTTCTTTTACACTTCATTTTGTCTTAATTGGACTGTCATAATGAAAGTTTGGCACCCAGGGCAGCGTATTTTATTAAAGTTCCAGTTTTTATGGCTTTGAACAAAGCTCCTCCCCTTTCTAGTTGACCGCACCCCTTAAATCCAAAAATGAAAATCGAAAAAGAAGTTGAGAAGCTGGATACACCACACAATTTTTTGAACAAAATAATGAACGCTTTATTCACAGTCCGCGTTTTCGTCCCCTATGGACTTCATCAGATACACAACCCCTAGTAGACATTCATTAATATACATAGGTTCATTTCATTCAACCAATCATTTAATGCCTATTAATTCAAATCAACAAATGAACTTGCTTTATCACTTAATTATTATTCTTATTCATTTAAAAACACTATATATGTTGTTAAAACAATGTTATGCAATTTTAATACTTAAATACTTTTTAAAAAAACTTTAACTAATAAATCAAAGCATATCTATGTATATTAATGAATGTCTACTAGGGGTTGTGTATCTGATGAAGTCCATAGGGGACGAAAACGCGGACTGTGAATAAAGCGTTCATTATTTTGTTCAAAAATGTGTATCCAGCTTCTCAACTTCTTTTCTTCTTGGATTTATTGGTACTTGTGGAGGAATTTACCGTATTGTATTTTTTCGTTTGACCGCACCCCTTCCCATTGTCCCACCCATTCAGCTGTCTCCAGCAGCTCCCCTTTGATTTGAAGTCACCAGCTGCCACTTAGTACACGTCCACAATACTACTGCTTATGCATATCTGTTTATTACTACTCGCAGCAGCAAACTATATATATGACATCTCAAATATGCATGATCTACCTGTAGAGATGTGGCTGCATACACAACAGTGGTCAACTGATGTGCCCTTTGGCCTTACCTGCATGCTGCTCAGCCAGTGTGTGGGTAAAACCCACCTCCACAGTGGTCTCTGCCAGTTGGGTGTGTGGGTGGGCACGTGTCAGGGGGGTGGCTGGCATTAACCCCCCCCATTGAGAGGTGATCCCCCCAGACTGCAGCAGCATGCCAATGGGCATTGCGAAGCAGGTCAGAACAATAATACCGGACCCGCTCATAACTGCAGTTATGCAGGCTGACATCATTGACCCCGTGGAATGGTCCACTCCAGCTGCTCATGGGCAGCCCTGCTGAAAAGAACCACATAGTGCTGTATTAGGTGGTTCAAAACAACCTCATTTTCCTCCACTGAATACGTGGGTAAACAGCCATGGGACATATTGCCTGAAAGACATAAAGATGGAAACAGGTCTGAGCAACTCATACAGCAAGGTTACTATAGTTCATAATACACATCTCTGTCAACCCTCCACACCATATCAGTGACAAAGAACTGTTCACACAACTCAATAGGTATGGCTACAGCTTACCTACCATTGGGACATATATTGCATTGTACCACACTTTGTGCTATGTGTTTGTAGCCATGTTCCCTATGTGGACACTATCATTGCTGGCCTGTTATGGACTATTTCACCTGCATGCCATTGTCAGGGCCGCTATGGTTCCATATATGCATATGGTATGCTTGCTATGTGATTGCTGCACATCTGTCATTCTGTGTTATTGGGGATATTTATGCATGCTGTTGGACGTGGTCCAGGATTGTGTGGACTATTACTACCCACATATGTTCTATGACAGTGTTACAATAGCATGTTTAGGGAATAGTTGCCAGCAGAACCACCCCTCCCACCTTATCTGGCCATGTTACCAGGCCACATCACATGTGGGATCCACTCTGGGGTCTCCTCAACTACCAGTCCAGCACTACCTTCAGGGGCAACCACCTCAATGGATGTTGTCCCCCCCCGGGGGCACACACAGACATGATCCTGTCACAAGAGGTCAGGTCCAGGGTCTGTTCCATAGGGGGCTCCACAGACACTTGTGGGATGTGCTACAACACCTTGAGGCACCCAGTACACATTTACAGGGTCCACATGCTCCTCCTGCTTGGCCTCAGGCCAGGCACGTTCAGGGCTGTGGACTGCTGTTGTGAGTAGCAATGGCTGGGGGCCTTGTTCCCATTGTTTCCATATGGGGGCTCATGGGGCTTCCACATCATAGACCACACACACCATCCAGGGTGTTTACCAACCACATGTGTCATATACCACCCCTGTAGGCTGTCTTCTACATCTACCAACCCAAACCACCTCCACAAATATAGCTGCTATCCTTCCCAATATTCCCATTCCTTACTTCACAGACAAGGGCAATGTGGTCCCAACAAGGGGTTCACATGTGACATACCTGTCCATGTTGGACACACTTACAGCTGTATATATCTATGTCTATTGCTATGTGTGCTGTTCCCTCACACATAGCATGCAGCACTGTGGTGGTAATATAGGGGACATGTATTTACATACATACATATATGTGTGTGTGTGTTTGCATATATGTAGACATATGCATTTTATATTTATATATATATATATATATATATATATATATATATATATATATATATATATATATATATATCTATATATATATATATGTGTGTGTGTGTGTGTGTGTCTAGATATAAATTATGTTGTATATATGATATGTCTGCATATGGGTATCTGTATATTTGTAGACATACATGTGTATATATATATATATATATATATATATATATGGGTCTACTACTAATTACCGACACGACGATTCCCCGACGGAAAACTCCCCGACGCCAGATGACCGACATCACACAAACACGACAACGCAAAACACCGAACACCATTACAGCGAACACCATTACACCTACACACGGGCGTAAACAACAGCGACACTACATAGCATACACACTAGCCCTGACCCAAACCTAACCCTAAGGTCCGACACTATCGCACACTTCACCTACCTGCACCTAACCCTAACTCACTTAACCCACCCCTAGCCCAAGCTCCGACACTAACGCACATCACCTACCTGCACCTAACCCTAACTCACTTAACCACCCCTAGCCCAAGCTCCGACACTAACACACTTCACCTACCTGCACCCTAACCTAACTCACTTAACCCACCCTAGCCCAAGCTCCGACACTAATGCACATCACCTACCTGCACCCTAACCCTAACTCACTTAACCCGTCCCTAAACTACAGTCCCTCACTAGCACACTTACCTTACCCGAACCATACCTCCGACACGAACACACACTCACCTTTCCCACAGCCTAACCCGACATCCCACAATCTCGAGCACTTACCTGACCGCCTAACTCCGTCACCATCGCACACTTACGGCGTCGCGTCGCACATTCCTTGTCGGTCTTTCCGCTGTCAGCAAATCACCCTGTCGGTACACTTACCTGTCGGTCATCTGGCGTTGGTGAGTTTTCCGTCGGAATCGTCGTTTCGGGCATTAGTAGTAGACCCATATATATATATATATATATATATATATATATATATATATATACACACACACACACACACACACACACACACACACACACACACACACACACACACACACACACACACACACGCACACACACACACACACACACACACACACACACACACACACACACACACACACACACACACACACACACATACATGCCTATATATGGGGTACATTTAGATATCAGGTCTAAAATCTCTAACTTTCCTTCCTGCACAGCTGCACTGTTCTGCCTTGCTATAACACAGACAGGTGCCACATATGGACATAGCCTAACATTGGGGGGTTGTATATAGTGCCAGATTGCAGTTAAGCCTATTACACACCTATGGCATTTCAGCATGCTACACTACATGTTAACCTGAGTGTCCTGCAAGTGGTGGGCTCTGGAACCCATGTGTCCATCATTATGGCATTACTTCCACCACCAGCTATTGGCCACAGTAATATACATCCTTTCCATTACACAACAAACTCTATGTTGGCTTACATCTTGTCAGTTGGTGCTGCTCTGCACAGTTGACTGGTATGGCCCACTACCCACAGGGACAGACTCTAATGTCCATAGCAGTTACAACAGCAACTCCTGATGGTACATATATATCATTTCACATCATCCACCCCCGTATTATGAACCAAGTACTACAGTCAATTACTTGCATATATACTTCACATACCTGTTGTGGGAATGAGGTCTGTTGTGGATGGTGTCCTTGTAGGAGTTTTGTTTTCTCCTTGGCTATGGCCTTAGCCTGCTTCCTTTGTTTCAGTTTTTGGTTTGGTTGTGGCTCTGGTTTTGGTTCTGGATCTGTTTTCTCTTTCTCTCTCTCTCTCTCTCTCTCTCCCCATCTCTATCTCTCTCCCTCCAGTAAATGGATTGAGCTGCTTTGAATAGATTGCAGCATGGCTTTTGTATGTGATGCACATGATTAGGTGATGACCTCTGCACCAATCAGTGACCTCCAATTGCTACTTGCATGCAGCATGCTGTGTAGTACTTCCAATTACTACTGTCAAGGCAACCTACTACTATAAATCCCTACATCATGTGGATGTGGTCCCTTTACCTTTCCTGTATGGTGGACATCCTTACTGTGTGTGGGCAGCAGTGTTACAGACAGCAGGTAGCAATACCTCTTACAAGAGAACTTGCACACACAGACCAGCTACATATTTGTATGAGGTTCCAGGACTACAAACAGAGTGTTAGTAGTGTTGTTGTATGCATTGTATAGCACCAGTGTTACAGGATTTGTGTGTGCATACTAGTTTAACATGGACTGTGGTCGGTCTGCATAGCTCTCAACTGTGTGCCTATCCACTTGATGGCCATTGGTGTGCCTGTTATGTTTTGCTTGTCCACCATACAGGTCTTGTGTCAGATATATCACTGGCAGTGTGTGTGTGCGTGTGTGTGTGTGTGTGTGTGTGTGTGTGTGTGTGTGTGTGTGTGTGTGTGCATACAGGCGTGTGTGTGTGTGTGTGTGTGTGTGTGTGTGTGTGTGTGTGTGTGTGCGTGTTAATTGCGATCAGTACATGGCTACATCCATTTGTGTTTCTGACCTCATATTCCTGACTAGGGGTATGTTGCAGACTATCCTGTAATACCAGCAACTTGCTTAATGTATGACAACACTATTTCACATATGGACCTTGTTCCGGCCTCTGTCCTCCACCTACATACCAGGCTTTGTCCATATAACATGCTGTTAGGGGTTGTTATGTAGTGGCCTGTGAGTATGTCATACTGCCATTACTGCCATCATCCCACTGCTGTTGTGGCCCCCGCACATATTGTGGGATTAGGTCCATATATGTGTGGGCTTCATCTGCACAATACATGTGTGCCCTTATGCAATCCAGCGGTCAGTGTATGTAACAGTGGTATATGCCCCTATATGTCAGTCTATGGGGGGGTATGCAACCTAACTAACCTAGGCTGTTGCAACACATGAGGTATATCAGGAGTAAGCTGGCTTAAGGTATCTGGATGTACATTACCATACAAATCACCTTTGGTAAATGCAGGCCTACTGTTTCCAGCCACACAGACTGTTCTGTTTGTCAGTGTGATTGGGATGGTTTCAGTTATGCATTGTTATGTAACAGATACATCCCATTGTGTCAGCTGAAGTCTTTATCCCCTAGAGTTGTGTACAGAGTGTCGCTAGAGGCTGCTGGACTGTACATCTGCATTACTTACTGTTGACTGATTGTTATCCTGCGGGCCAGTCTGTCTCTACTGTTGTACTACTTGAAGGCCTTAGCCTGCACAGCAACATATGTTATGTTTTCTGGAATACTGTATTAACTGATCTGTTTGAGAGTTGCATTAGTCTGTTTATATGTATTTCAAAGTCTAAACAGCTATATGACATGGGATATACAACTGTAAAATAGTACACGAATAAAGCTTTCTCATGTATACAAACCTGTGTGTGGTGTTATATCCTTTGACCTCTCTGTGAGTTTATGTTTCAGGCAACAATTGTCTTTTGTATGTGTGACTCATACAGTGTCCAGTTGGTAAGGTGGCGACTGTAGGCATACTGGCTGTTCCGTATGGTGTTCACCCTCTAAATATGTATCCTTCTATACATATCTCTGTGTGTGTATGTGTGTGTATATATATATATATATATATATATATATATATATATATATATATATATATACATATATATATATATATATATATATATATATATGTACCTGCATATATGTGTGTATGTATATGTATATTAGGAATCTTTATTGCTTCCAATTTGTACATTCCCTATGGTAGCCAGACTGTACTGCAGGATATGTTATTGATACCAGCCTGACATCATACAGGTGGGATGGATTACTGTTAACATCATGTGCTCATGTTGTTTCAGGTCCTGGTTATGCGACTTGCAACATTTGGTATTGTATTGCAGGGCAGACCTGTTTGGCTGTGAGGGGGAGGGGTAATATCAATTTTTACAAGTCGCATGTAGCTTGGGCCCCCTCAGCCCCATTAATGGTGCCTGTGCTCATATATGTATTTGTTATGTTCTCATATATATATATATATATATATATATACATATATATATATATATATATATATATATATGCTTATATATATATATATATATATATATATATAGACATAGACATATATGTAGACATATATAGCTATTGATGTATGCATATGTATATATATATATATATATATATATATATATATATATATATATATATATATATGTGTGTGTATATTTGTATGTGTATATATATATATATATATATATATATATATATATATATATACATGTATCTATTCAGATATAAATATGTATATATATATATATATATATATATATATATATATATATATATATATATAGACAAACACAGACACCTACCTGTTTAAATACAATTCCTGTACTGTTGAATGCCTGTGCTGCATATGTTTGTAAAAACATCAGGGTTATGTATATTTGACATGACTTAGTGGTAAATCACTTTGGCTATGGTGCACAGGGTCCTGGGCGCAAGCCTTGCAGAGGCTGTTTATTTTGTTGCTGGGCAGAACAAGGGCCATTGGATACAGAAAGATTAAGGCAGTTTTATGCAGTTGTAAGTGGGTTTGCGTGGAGGTAAGCACTGCTAACTTCCGGTTACAATTTCTTGTACTCAGCTTCTAAATTGCTTAACCTGTGTAGGCATTGCTTACTCCTGCACAAACAGGCTTAAATCCACTTATTGCTGCTTAAAAGTGCTTACTCCTGATTACCCCCACGCTAATTTATTTAAAAGAAATGAAAAAGGGTTGATAGGAAAGTTTAAAAAAGGGGTACAGAGAGGGAAAGACAGTAGGGAAAATAGCTAGGGATGTGCAGGACGGGTGTAGGGAAGGTCCATAGCTTCCCATTTCTTCTACAGCAACAGCTGTGTATATACACTGAATTTGGAGGTAGGTTTGGACACTCATACCCCTGAGAGAAGGGTGAGGACAACAATAATATATTGTTAAGCCAATTAGACAAGGATTACATGTGTCCAGTGGACGTGTGCGAAATGGACAGCTATGTATGGGGTGAGATTTATTTTGGGGAACAGATTGCCCTGTTTTTTTCAGGTGAGAGTGGGATGTTGGGGAGGGATAGTAGTATGTTTGGGGAGGTAGGTTGGGTAGGTAGTACAGTGTGGGAGACAATGATAAGTAATACCTTATTATTCTTAGCAACTGCAACACTAACAATGCCATACAATACCAGAGTAAACAGTACCAGTACAGGATATCAAGCTTTTATTTATAGGCACAGTGTTCGTATCTGACAGACCTGTGGGAGCAATGTTTGTTAGCACTACCTGCATGTTGCCACACAAATTACCAGTTTCCACATTAGTATTATGCACATATTTCTCACTGTGTTACTGTACGCACTCTGGTCACAGCTTGACAACATGGGGGTTGAGATGGGATATACCTGACTACTTACTCTCATAACATTTTGGGGGGTTGCTAGAGCGACTAATTTGTTGTTATAGATGTCTGACAATCAGTTGTATGTCTTGTTTGCTGCTTAATCCCACTGGTTTGCCAGGAAGACAGGGTGACAGGCAGCAGCTATAGGCTGATTTACTGGACATACTGGACATTTCTGTACACTTGTGGAGTATGATTCTGCATACAGCCTACTACCACTCCCAGGAATCAAACCATGGTTCTGTGTGCAAAAAATACAACAGTTCACATCACAGTCGAGTGTGCTGTTTGGATTTTGTTATCTGTTTTTTCAGTGTTTTCTAAGTCTCTCTCAGTTGTACTATTTGACCTCTTAGGATTACAAAGTCATATACAGACATTCCTACACAATTTACTTATGTAGCACAGTGTGGGTAACAGTGTTTACTACAACATTACTATTAAGTGATTGCAACTCTAGATTACCATATGATACCAGAGTGAAGACCTTAATTGTCAGGCTATTATGCTTTTATTTACATACAACCTATATGAGACTCTTCCTTTCCTATTCTCTGGTGTATGCAGTACATGCCTTAAACAATATAGGTTTTATACAGGCAATTAACTTATTACTTAGAGTATTACAAACCTGCCTCCCATTGCAACCATTCCAGTCTACAGCCATGGGCCTCCCGGTTCATAGCCCAGTCACTTGCCACTGTGAAAGACATAAGCAGAATATTTAGCCATACCTATCCATAATATAAATGAGCTGGCAATTATTAAACAGGTAGTGAACTGATACTTACACACGGCTGTGACTTCTCCTGTCCTCCTAGCCTCTTGGATCCACTGATCAAAGAGATCCCCCTTTCGCCTCTTCAAGTCAGCATAGTAATGCCTGACCTGCTCACTAGTTCATGGTATCCCAGTGGCACTGGTGAGGTCATGGGTGAGATGGTCCCAGGCTTCCGCTTTGTATTGGGAACCCTGGTACTGGCCCTGCAGCAGTCTCTGGCCATGGTCTTTCAAAAGGAGTCCTGCCATGACTCTGGACTACTGGATGCTCCAACACTGTGCCCAAAAGCACACACCCTCTCCCATTCCAAACATAGTGCCTACAAGAGGAAGCTACAACCAGTCATGAGATGTATTCCCACCTGTTTGATTTAAATAGGACCAGTTACCCGCACTTTGCCGTGACTGGATGGTTTTGAAAAGGCTAAGCTATGGGAAAATCTGCTTACCTAAGGTTGGCATTGCTTAAAGGGGTATACCAGTTGACAGATTGAGTTAACTGGCCTACACATTGCTTACACCTACTAAGCTGGGCTGTGCAATGCTTAGTGTTGCTTAATAATTAAGTTACATTATATTTGCATTGTGGCATTGATTTATTATTCATTACATGTTATATATGTGTTTGGTATCCATGATTCATGTGTATGTACACTGTATGGGGTCCTTGTCTTTATTAGGGGATTACAACACTTTATTACAATGACACCTCACATCTGGGCTTAATGGAGTACTTCAGTTCACACATTTATGTCCTGTAGTTGGTTATAGAATATAAAACTGTATTTAGATTCCTTTCACATGTTCAGTTTGTATTTCCTATGGTGAGGATCTGTTTGGTGATACCTCAATTTTATGGATTGCTGCGATAGCTTAGTGGTTAACTACTGTGACTATAGTGTACAGGTTCCTCGGTTCAAGACCTGCAAAGGCTGTTTACTTTGTTTCTGGCCAGAACAGAGGCTGATGCATACAGGGTGATTAAGGCACTTTTAAGCAACTGCAAGTGGGTTTGGGTGGGTTTGCACAAAGGTAAGCAATGCTAACCTCTGGTTAAGTATGCGTACAGTGAGTTAGCTTTGTTATTGCTTAAGCTGTATGCGTATTGCTTACCCCAATGCAAACAGGCTTAAACCTGCTTAGTACTGCTTAAATATGCTTACTCCCACTTACTTCTGTGTAACTATGCTTTCTATTGCTTACTAGTGCTTACACACGCTTACCACCACATTAATTTAGACAGTGATGTCTAATGGTTCTTCAGGAGTTGGTGGATTTGGCATCTGTATGGATTTATCATTCATTACACATTTTACCTTCCATTTGTATCCTTGATTTCTGTGTGCATATACTGTATGGGGCACTTGTGATTATCTGTGGACTTTGCAACATTATGACAATGATACCTCACATCTGCATTTAATGCAGTATTCCACTTCACCAATATATGTTATGTCATATGTTATGCAACACAATAAATTGATCATAAAGTGATTTGACATGGAAAATGGAGTGTACTGGAGTAGGATTCGAACCAGGAATGACTACACATAAGGCAAATGCTCTTCCCAGCATACTATTGCTGTTCTGCTTCATTTGCATATATCTTGCTTTTTATCCTCTTGTGCCATTTAAGCTGCATTAACCATAGCTAAGTGATGGGCAAACCTGTGCACCATTGGTTAATTTTGATCTGTTTCATAAAAAAAATTCTATATATTTAAATGTTGTGACAATTCTCTTGTACACTTGGGAGAATGTTGCTGGGGTATGCGAACACCTATAAGTGGTCTCGCTCATTCTTACTCCTACACTGCTGTTTTTGATTACAGGGGTGTGTATATTCTGAGAGCTCTGCTCTCAGACATGCCCCTTACACTTGTACATGCTCTGTGTCCATTTAGGAGCTCACGCAGCACACCTTCATTACTATGCATGGCACGCTGCTGTCCTGCTCCTAAACGTCTGCTTCTGTGCAGGACTAAGCTAGTCCTGCAAGGAAGGATAGTGAATCTGGAGGATCATGTAAAAAAAGTATATATAAGATTTTATGTGATATAATATAATTTTCTTTAGTTTTTCAGGGGGCCAAGCCCCCCTGCACCCCCCACACCACCTAAATTAAATATACCAACTCCAAGATCGCACTTTATTGAAAAAAATGGCATATTTTCCTTTTGGTGCTACATACAACCCCTTAAAGTGATAGCACATTACTTAGACACAACTGTTTCAACTTCCGTTCCCTTTCGATCTTTCCATGTTTTCACATTCAAGTTTCTAAACTTTCAGGCATTTACATTTTTGGGATTATCATCTCGATATTGTGTGGTTTGGTTTATCAAAGTAAACCAATATATATATATATATATATATATATATATATATATATATATATATATGGGTCTACTTCACTTGACCTAAAACTCATTTGACTGACACCCATTTGACCAACACCCAGTTGACCTAAATTTCATTTGACTGACAACTCATTTGAGTGACTCCCATTTCACCGACATTTACAACATAGTCTTGTTGTGGGTTTTCCTTCACCTGTGACTTGCTTGACATAAGAATTACTGTAAATTACAGTGCTGACTGTTAGAATTGTGGTAATCATGTAGAAAGTAATGTTGTAGTGTTTCTAAATGTGGGTTTGTCTATTTACATTTTTATGAGAAGTTTCTAATGTAATCTGGTGAATGTTTTGTGAGTTCCCAGCAGTAGTTGCACTGTGTAGAGTACTGCAAGGCAAGTTAAAGATAAATGCCCTTTACCCCACTGTAGTACTATCCTGGAGTTTGTTTATATAATTATGGGGGTTAGGATAGCACAGCCCCCCACTTTGTTTGGTTGTCTATTGTCTTGTTTTGTTAAGAGGGTAAGTAAGCAGTTTTTAAGCTCTGGAAAGGGTTGGTTATTCATATTCTAAGTGTGCTTGCCTATGGTTTAAGATGCAGTATGTTGAAATTCAGCATTGTAAGCTGTTGGTGAAATGGGAGTCAGTCAAATGACTTGTCAGTCAAATGAAATTTAGGTCAATTGGGTGTCGGTCAAATGGGTGTCAGTCAAATGAGTTTTAGGTCAAGTGAAGTAGACCCATATATATATAGGTATATTTCCTATACTTGATATAATTGAAAACTTAGTTACTCAAATCACTAAATCTTGAGACCACATAACCGGACAGAAACTCTGGGAAATTAACCACTTGGTCATCATGGTGAAATTTAACACTTTCCTCACTATATGCAATCTCAGAGTTGGTATATTTAGCTAGGGGGGGGGTGAGGGGCACAGCCCCCCACATGGGTGGGTTTGATTTGCTTTGTTTTTTATTTTATATGAAGCTGAGGAAGTGGTTCAGTTACAGAAGTTTCTGTTCTATATATATGTGTATGTGTATGTATATATATATATATATATATATATATATATGTATATATATATATATATATATATATATATATATATATATATATATATATATATATATATATATGCAAAAAATCTGCTAATCATCCAAAGTAGCTGATTATTATTTCTTCCCTTTTCAGTTGCTTCTACCACATGAAGTGACGCATGGCTTCAGGAGCAGGAAAATGGTGAGTGACAATGTGGTTGTCTGGCCATTTCTGCATTCACTGGACTGACGGCCTCCAGAAGTGACAAATACTGCAGTTTGAGCTTCCCTACATCTAGTGTGAAGGTACATTGGATTGCAAGAAGAGGCATGCACTGGGCAGGACTCCTGCAATTGCTGGATGAGAAGCATTACAGTTACCCTGAGTCTGATATCCTTGTGTAGCATGTTGGACTTGATATCCTTCTGTTGTATGTTGGATTGAATGATGTCAACATTCATCCACATGGAGAGTGAAGGTTTATATGTTAGTTGATGTGGCAGTTCTAACCAATTTAAGCTTTTCAGGAATATACAGTGGTGGGTTCTGAAAGGGCTATGTGCAGCAAATTTAGCAAGTTTGATATAGCATTGTTCAAGTTTTAATTTTTGTGAAACCTGGAGGTTAGTAAGGATGGGAGCACCATAAAGAAGAGTGCGGAGGTGATAAGTAGTGTCAAGTGTAGTTTTAGTTGCATGAGTGATAATGTTTTAGGTTCTGTAAAGCATCCCTAGGTTTTGATGAGTTTTTCTTATGCAATTTTTTGTATGCAGGTCAAATGTAAGATTATCATCCACTATCACCCATAAAGTTTGTTATGAGAAGTGACTTCAACGGTCATATTATCAAGGGAGAGGACTCTAAATTTTGTTTTTCATGAGCGAAAGACTTGGGGAAAGAGTAGCAGTCTACTCTTTTTTGAGTTGAACATGAGCTGTGAGTTATGAAGGTATGTTTCAGTGGCTGCTAAAGCTTCCTGAGTAATTTTCTGGAGGTGTACCATGTTGTCAGATGTGTAAATAAGAGTGGAATCATCTGCATATTGTATTCGGATGGCCTGTTGTGTGCAAGTATAGACAGTGCTGGTGAAAATGTGAAAAGGGAGGGTATCAAGCATAGAGTCTTGTGGTACACCGGTGGTGACTGGGAGGTAAGGAGAGACCATGGAGTGCCATCTTCCTGACTGATAGCTATTGGACAGGTAGGTTTTAAACACAGAAGGGTGGACTGAGAAAGACCTAGTGAGGAAATTTGAAGTAGAAGTTTCCTATGACTAACTGTGTTGAAGGCTTTAGACAAGTCTAATTTGAAGAGACTAGTCTGACATTATCTCTAGCTTTATTGACAGTATCTATATAGATTAGAAAGACAGTGATAGTACTATGGGAAGGACAGAAACCATGTTGTGTAGGGGACAGGAGTTCTCACTGAAGGAGATAGTCTAGCAATTGTTTTTAATTACATTTTTCAAGTATTTTTGTGAGGGGAGATAAGATTGCAATAGGTCTAAAGTTATTAATGTCTGTTGAATTTCCTTCTTTGCACAAAGGAATAGTGTGTGACTTTTTTCAGAGAGAGGGAATGTAGGATTCCTGGATTGACCTATTTATAAGGATTGAGAAAGGCTAGGCAATGCTATTGGCTGCTATTTTTAGGCACTCACTTGGAAGGTCATCAGCTGAAGAAGAACATGGTGTAAGTTTGTTTAAAGGTAGATTTATAAAAGAAGTGGAAGAGGTTTGAAGGTGAAAGTAGATGTGATGGGGTGTGGCTTTTGGGCCTGGTTGATATTAGATGATAAGGAATACTTGGTTAGAGAGGCCATACTATCTATAAAATAAGAGTTGAACTGTATTGCAGTTCTGAGTGCTGAGTTATCTGGAGAGGGGTTTGGGTTGAAAGTTTGGGTCTATATTAGAAGCACGAAGAGTCGGAATGTCGAGAACCTGTTGATCGACATGTATGTGTGGAACGACCATTACAGCAAACAGCCACATCATCAATTTCTTTCTAAGGGAAAGAAATTGATAGTCCAAAACAAAAAACACAATATAACACACACTATAAAGTAGGGAGCTTTGCCCAACACACTCGCAACAGCCCCCCACACCACCCCTAACTAAATATACAACTCCAAGATTGCACTACAGTGGGGAAAAGGGCAGATTTAACACAATGACCAACCAGTTCCTTTCCCTTGGAAAGAAATAAGTGATGTGGCTGTTCGCTGAAATGGTTGTTCAACACATACGTGTTGATCAATAGGTTGTCCACATTCTGACCATTTGTGCTTCTAATATAAACCTGGATTTTTGGCCGGGATGTAAGATTTCTTTAATGGATGTCTAAAATTTATTAGGGATGTGTTTATTATTGTTCTGAAAGTTATTATAGTATAGGTTTATTTTGCCTTCATTTATTTGTTTTTTAGTCCGATTGTGAAGCAGTCTGAAGTTTTCAAGATATTGAGGTGATTTATATTTTTGCAATTCTTTCTATGCTTTTTCTCTATCCTACATTAGCATTCTACCCTGTTTGAATAGCCAAATTGCATTTTTATTTTCAGTCTCTTCCTTCTTAGAGGCATAAGGCTATTTAGGATATTTAGAAATGTATTGAATTCAATTACAGCATTATCTAAGGGGAAGATATTTAGAAAGTTCCAGTTAATAGATGATAGTGTAGTAATGACCATTTCTGGCTTAAACTTGGAATGTTATATGTTGTTTTATAAATATGCTGTTTAACTAGATGTGTGAGATGTTTAGTTATATAAATTGGGAAATGATCACTGACAGAATCTGACATTGTACCTGTGGTGGAGTATCTGCTAGGGTCTGATAATAAGATCCAGTCTAATGGAGAATTTGATGTCTTGCTATAATGTGTGGGGCTATTAATTAGTTGTGTGAAGCCATATAAATTTATGCTAGATGTAGGGAGATAGAGTTTATGTCCAACCAATTGACATTCACTTCACCTAGTAATATTTTATTCTTCTGGAAATGTTATGGATATCCAATGTAGGATGTCTTCCAGTATAGCTGTATTGTCACCAGGAGGGATATAAAATACAATAATACATAATTGTTTCTAACAGTTTATTTTGAGAAAGTAATAAGAAGCTGTGCTGAAATTAATTTATGTGTTGGTTTGCTGTAAGGGAAAATGTGGTAGGTACTGGGAAATATTAAAGCAGTACCACCACCTTTCCTCTTTATACGGTCATTACAGATGACGTTATAGCCAGGAGGTATAACTTTGGAGTTATTTTTGCTGAGTTTAAGCCAAATTTCAGTTACAGTGAGAAAAATCAGGGTTATGTTAAATAATCCAAGCAGTTATTGTTGGTTATGAAATGATATATTGTCAATTTGTTTGTGAATAACTCTGTTAGGAAACATGTCAACATGCTGATTAAGATCTCATTTTGAAGATGGCATCAGTTTTTAAAACATGGTGAAAGAACTGTAATAGCATACTGTGCACATGTACAGATATATTTTGTGTATGACAAATTATGACAATTATGATATTGTTCACATTTTTGTAAAATACTGTTTTGGAAAGATGATAAGTAAGGAATCATTTAGAAGCCACTTTCAAAATGTATTTCATGTAATGATATGAAACGTGAGTAGTACATAGGGACAGATACCATAGTTTGTTTTAATTGCTGGATTATGAAAATGAATATCTTTGTCATATTTCTGTCAATATCTGTACAAGAAAGTGAGACGGTCATGGGTGAAGTCTAACAAACAAAAACAATTTTTGTAAAAAATCATGCTTATCTTTGACAGGGGCAGAGATCAAATTGTTTATTTGTCAGATTATGGAAATTATATTTCTCGTTATTATGCCCATAACTTTGTAAGGGAGCATAGTGACAACACACATGATGGATCATTTCGAAGCTGATATCAAGGTATACAACTTGTACACTGATAGATAGCCTTTGTCTGTTACAGGTAATGAGATAATAATTTTAGATTATTAGAAGTATAATATTGATCATATTTCCATGAATATCACAGTAAAGGAGCATCACACAGTACTGGTTAATGTATCATTTTAAATCTGAAATTCATATAAATAAATTAATTACAAATGTTATGAGTCTGCATGATATGTTCACCAAGATATTGTGATTTGTTTTACCAAACAGGTAAAATATGTGTAACATCTGTATTCCTTGGCAAATATATAATAATGAGATGTATACAGACTATTAACATTTATACTGTTGCTAAGGCCTGTGTCTGCTAAACAACTTTTACATTTTTATTTTTTTGTCTAACTGTTATGGTTGAAAAGTTATGGGCATTTGTTTTCTATATGGCATTAGAAATGGATTCTCTGAAAACGAGCTCAAGCTTATCTACTGTTCTTATGGTGGAAGTAAGCAGTCCGTCATTTCTGCTCCAGAGCGAATGAGTTAACTACTGCATCCTCTGCTGTTACAAAACCAGACTTCTCAGTTTGTTGCAGTTTCCCTGTTTTACTTTTTGTCACTGCTGCAAACGTTTTAACTCCTGCATTCTCTGCTGCCACATCACCTGGTTCTTTCTCCACATTACCATCCTCAGCACTTCCAAAAAAGTTATCAGCCATCTCATTTCATGAAAGAGAAAAAATGTCACTTGGATCATTCTGCTTGATTATTTTCAACAAAACATCATCCGCAAACCCCCCCTGACAGCAATTCTGTTATCTGCATCACTTCAATGGACTCACTTATTTCATTCTCCACTGAAACTGCTAAACGCTGCTCATGTTATCACCCACTTCAGAGGATTTTTTATCCCCATTCTTATATTCCGCAGTGAACATTTGTTTCTCCAAATTCTCATTTTCCACCTCCAAACTCTCCATAGCTTTTCTCTCCTCTTCTTCATCTTCCTCCATGTTGCTGCATCTCTTATGCCTGTATATAGGAGTCCTTCAGCAGCATCTAGCAACACCAAATGATAGGGGAAGTTCCCAGTGTCATGGGCAGATTTGCCCTAGATGGTATGAATACCACCATGGTTCACCTCTAAAAAGAGGTCACTGGCCTAGAGGGACTAAGCCAGTCAATAAAATTAAAAAAATATATATTTGTATATATATTTACCCAGGACTTCACTGAAATTGATTCTCTTCTAGGCCCAATGGACTATCCTGGTAAACAAACTGTAAAATAAAAGATAAATAAAAATACTGTGACAAGGTGAGGACATCTGCAAGGCTTTTCTGCAGCATGACCATTTAAGAAGAGTGATAATGAATGCTTGGGAGAAGGATGGTGCAGTGGTGCAGCAGTAGCATTGTCGTCTCACAACAAAGAGTTCTCTGGTTCGATTCTCAGCTGGGGTGCCTTCTGGGCAGAGTCTGCATGTCCTTCCTGCATTTATGTGAGTTTCTCCCAAGTTCAAAGGCATGCATTGGGAGTGTTTCTCCCTGGGCCTCTACTGAAAATTGGCCTTGTTCCAAGTCAGACTTTCCTGGTTAACAAATGTTAAATAAAAAATAATGCCTACTGAAAACATGTCTTTGCAAAAGATAAATAGAAGAAAAAAATTACTGTATGAAAGCATGAATTTAACTGCATGAAAAATAACAGTAGTGAGTGTTTTTTTTTTATTCCATTATTGTATGGGATATGACATCAAACAACTGACATATATGTATATTGTAAACAAATTCCAGCATTTCGACAATCAAACAAGATGCAGCTGTGCACATTAACAGCAAATGCACATTTTATGACAGAGCCATATCGAGGTCTTTTCATAGGTTCATAGGTTCATTGGCCCGCCTAGAAATCCCTGCGTAAAGTAATATCTCTGCAATCTCCCATCCAGATCCCATCCATTGGTTTCTCTTGAACCAGAACCAAGTGCTCTGCTCTGCCTCACATGTACCATTTGTTCCACAGCATAGGTCTCCTGGTGATGAAGTCCTCCCCTCCGCGTTCTATTATTTATAACGGTCAAGGTTTTCAAGTCTCCGCCTCCCTGTTCTGAGGGATCTAGATTTTTTGAGGTGAAGCATATTCATCAAATCTGGGTTTGACATGCAGGGGACTATGACCTCCCTTGATCTAGATGTGAATCCTGGGTCCCCAGATCTCTGATGACTTTTTCTGTGCTCAGTGGATAGGATATCTGTGTCAGATGTGTTTCGACTATATGCCCAGTTTGCAGTTAGTCATCTGCAAACTTTAACCCTCCTGTGTTTGCTTGTACTTCAGAAAAGTAGATGCCTAACCAAGGTGCGGACCCAGGACTGCCTCCTGTGGGACACCACTTCGTGACAGGCCTTGAGTCCCTACATGGCTCCAGCAACTCTGACCCCTGTGGGTTCTGTCACTTAGCCAGTTTGCAACCCATCTTGTGATGTATGGGTTTCCTGCAAGCTGATGAGTTTTCGATGATACCTGAGTGGGTATTGTGTGAAGGCCCTTGCCAGGTCGTCAGGGTCATACCCTGCCTGGGCATAATCAGAGAGACAAGTGTGTTTGTTTGGCCTTTTGGCCTGTGACTGTGTGACTGTTGACACTCGTGGTGTGGTCTATGTGTTCTATGTGTTGCATGTGTAGAGTGTTTTTTGGGTTGTTTGGTGTCTGCTTCTGCTGTTTTGGTGTTTTGATCATCAGTTTCAGTATATGTCTTTGTGTGAGTATGTGTATGATTTGAAGTTGTGATGGTACCATGTGTGACTGGTGACAGCACAGTAATAAGCTGAAATAGGTTATTTTGATGCATTAAGGAGTGCTGCCATTTTCAGTGCTTTGTGCATGGTATTTGGAATAGAAAGTAACACAATTGGCACCCAGTGCTGCTCTCCAATCTGGCATCACACTTCAAACACAAAAAAATGGTGTGCACTCACTCCTCCATGGCTGGGCATGAAAAAATAAAGTCTTCAGAGCCCTTGGAGATTCTGAACTCAATAGCTCAAAGCAAATGTTTTTTTCTAAATAATTGTATCAATCTGCTTGTTACAAATTAACAAGCAGCTTGTTACTTTCTATTCCAAATACCATGCACAAAGCACTGAAGTAATAGCACTTCAGCCCAGACATAAAATACAACACCATCCTTCAGAAACTGACTATTTGGTATTGCACTACTAATGATCAGCATATGCCAGTTATGCCCCCTGATACGCCCAAGTGGCTGCCCCCTTCTCCCCCACCATAGCTATGCTTCTGTTTTAAGAATGTGCACTTTCGTTGCATAACTATTCAAATTGCTTAGTCCATTAATTTAACTTTGCTGACCAGTTCTTGCTATCAGCATTTTGATATAACAAATTAGTTTGAATTTCACTCCTTATCTGATATGATTTCATACTCATTCTAATAAAAAGTTATCCCCACTTTCTAAACATCCTAAGAATAATCTATACACAATTTCTGAGCACTGGAATAAAATTCTTTGCAATGCACAGTATTTGAAATATGACCAAATGTTTGTGTGATTCAATATTAAATACTAAATCTCTTAAATTTGTCACTAGTGTATTAACACAGTTGTTGTTGTCTTTTGGTTTTTCCCGATTAGAGGTCTCCACAGCAGAACTCCGGTCTGCTAATGATTGGCAGTAGATTTTGACAAATGCCGAGGTGCCAGCTCGATGTTCAACCTTCAACGAAGGCATGCCCATTTACGCATGTCTTTCGAATGCCTATCAAAATGTGGGGAGGACATGCAGACTCCACACAGAAGGCACTCCCCACACTCCAGCCGAGAATTGAATGGGAGAACCTCTTGCTGTGAGGCAATAACGCTACAGCTGCACCACCGCGGATGTCCACAGTGGATTAACACAGTACTAAAACTTAAAGAAAACAACTGTATTCAACATTGCAATTAGAGTAAAGACACTCACAATACTTTACTGGATTTTGAAAAAGATGATGCAATAAAGGCAAGTACAAAACATTTTAGAATAGTATTATTAATATTCTAACCTCCCATATTAAGTCTGCCTTCGGGTTATATGTATAAGTATTCACTGCATGTTACTTAATTTTCAGCCTGATTTACTTAAATGGACAAGTACTTATATCTATTGTTTTTTTAAACTCCCTGCTTCCACTTGTAAAACTGATATAATGCCAAATGTTCCCTTCCCCAATCATCTTAAAATGCTCTGTGTTACTCCTCTGCGCCTATTCCATATACAACAAAATGTCATTTATGCAGTGGGGAGGTATCAGGTATGTATAACAATGCATTTACACATTATATTCTTTTTCAGTTGTAATACACACTCTGCTGCAAAGAGAAAATGTTCCATTGAAGATGACATTTTGTATACTCCTCAAATCATCTTGTACTATTACTTCCTTTCTGATTCTGAGTTACTAATGGCATGCAGACCAATATTTGGTGTTGTCAAATGATTGTTGTGTCTGGTATTACAGAAAGTTGATATCTGCTTCGACCTGCATTTGTACAAAGGAGAGAAATCTAAAGGGACATAACACACTGAATGCAGGACAGTAACTCAGGTGCTTGCACTATTCATAAAACTATATATGGCAAGGAAATAACATTAATAGTAAAAAATGTTTACTTATTATTTCCAGTGAAAATGTGTCATAAAATCAATATTATGACATGGAAGAAGCATTATTATGTAGATCCATCCATCCACAACTCGTTTTCCCATTTTTACACACTTGTTCAGGGTGTCACTTCAACAGTGACAATCATTTAGAGCCAAGGTTCACATTGATTGATGGTTGCCCTGTTGTGGTTTTTCTTTCATACCACTTACATTCACACCTGTGGCCAATTTAGTGTGTCTAGTCCACCTACTTAATGTCTTTGGAATGCGGGACAAAAATGGTAAAACCCAAGTGAAAACAGGAAGTACACAGACTCTGCAAAGAAAGCACCCCAGCCAAGAATCAAACCAGTGAACTTCTTCCTGTGAGGCACCAATGTTATCTGCTGTACCACTGTTATGCCCTAATGTTATTTTAGATATTTTAATAAAAATATACAGAACATGCTAATATGATTCCTTGTGCCACATTACCTGCAGTTTTTGAGTTAGAGTGGTAGAAATCTTTCTCATGTTACTATTAGAAGTAAAAGAACATAGCTTTATTTTTGTTATTTTTAATTATGCAGAACAGTGCATGACCTTCACTGAGATGGTTTGTGACTGAACAGTGTGTTATTAAGGTTTATTTAAATGGCAAATAGATGCTGGTTTCTCACAAATCCATCTTTCAGGGCCTTTACATTGGGTATCACTCCATCCTCCATCATTTCTTATAAAAGCACAGTGTTCTGTTTCGTTCCAGTTATCAGGCTCTTTGTCATGCCAATATCCATGATATATACAAAAAAAATTAAGTGAAATGTGGGGTTACATGGAACATGCAAATGCAATATTATTTCAACAACATTTTACTTCCTGTGTAACATTAATATTGTGGTTTGAATTACTAATAGTATTATTTAATTTAGTATTAAGGTGATTATGCTAAAGCCTGCTCATTTGAAAAATTACATATGTTTTACTTGAATTTCAGTTCTTCCTTATAAGAAGAACTTACAAAAACAATTTATACTGTAACCCTATACCAACAACCTTCTGATAAAAGGCTAACACTTACAGAGCTGTGTAGTTTGATCTAAAAAACTTTAATGCCAAATAGTTTGCATGTCATGGGAGCAAGCACTATGTGAATGATAGAACCATAAAGCCATAAAGCACTTATATGCTCACTGTTCATAACTTATGAAGAAGTATTTGTTTTAACTATGCCAATCCAAGTACTAGTTATTTATTCTTGTAAAAAGTGAGGGCTCATATAGCACACATTTTACAAGTATATCACACAAGTACATTTTCTATAAAGTTGGTGGAGAAAACAAAAAAAAAAAGATATTTGTATCTGGCTTGTATTAAGCCTTTTCCCCCTAGCAATAGCAAACTCAGAGATCATTATAATAAGTAAAAGGAATTTTTATGCCTCCCTCCTATAAACAACTAATTTCAGATAAATGTCCCAATCATTTGATCACAGTTTTGTATGCTGTATGTGGAATATTTACTCTTTTAGAGAGACTCATCCTAATATATACAGTAGTATATCACGGCACATGATTTGTCTTGTTAACCAATAATTTACTCACAAACTATGTGAACAGGCAATGGGTCATTGTGCCAGTAGTGTCTTTATTTATTTATTTTATTTTAACATTTATTTACTGGGAAATTCCATCTTGAAACAAGCCAATATCCATCAGGAGTCCAGGGAGAAATGCTCCAGGCATGTGCGTGTCTTTGTAATGCGCAAGGAAACCAAAGCACCTGGAGAAAACACACACAAAGGGAAGACATGCAGATTCCACACAGAAGGCACCCCAGCTGAGAATTAAACCAGAGAAGCTCTTTCTGTGAGGCAACAATGAAAGCCACTGCACCACTTGTTTTGTAATATGTACCACACAAGAAAATATAGGTCACTGAAAGTAACCACAACACAATAGGTAATAATACAAACAAGTGATTATATATTGTGAGGGAAAGAAAAAAGTAAAGATATTATAGGATTATAGGTTCATAGGATGATGCTAGGCTATTGGCCCGGAGGCCTTTATAAGCCTAGCCAAGAATTTTGCCCATGTTCCCTCAAAGTCAACACCTGTTTCCCCTGTCCATCATGAAGTTACAGACTTTAACTTTAGATAGTCGGTTCTTCATCAGACTCTATGTCAAACAACTGCGCATATGTTGTAAGTATTCATAATATTTGTTTTAATTACAGAAAAGTCATATGGAAATATATTTTTTCATTTTCTTTGAAGAAACATGCTTGTTAACTTAGCTTGTTTTTGTACAAGTGTTTTTTTCATGAGCTGTAAATGTTTTTTTCTGTTTGTTGTGTGCTCAGTGCAAAAGAGTTTTGCTTTATGTAGCTTAACTCCTACTAAGAACACTTCCAATCTGGCTATCCCTGTCCTCGTGTTTCTTTCTGCTTTTTTTAGTATTACTGCCAATATTTGCCAGATTAATAAGTCGCTCTATTGGCGACTATACACTTACTATTTTGTAGAGCTTAGCGACTGTATAATTCTCTGTTTTTGAAATTCCCTTAAAGGTGATTTGAGCGACCACTGGTCTATTTGGATACGCGAAGTTAAAGCTAGAATTATGTATACAAACGTATATATACCTTGATGTTTTCATCAAGACAAACTTAACTTACACTGTTTTGAATCCTTGGTTAAACTGTTAGATTCCCGGGAAGCATATTCAGTTCTTTGATATACATACTTCGTACTACTCCCCTCCACGTGGCTGTATGTACACCACATACTTTATATCAAGCATACTGTGCTATCAGGAGCTCTATCTAGCCTCTGGTCAGCGGTGCATTTATGCCTGAGAATATTTTGCTACAACGAGCCACTCTTGAAAACCTGGTTGTAAGTGTAGACTGGTAGAACGCTGCCAGCACATTCTGTACTAGATCCACTTTGAAACCTGATATACTTTCTGAAAGTCCCGCTAAAAATTCAGCATACTGCAGCCACATTCTTTACATGTTTTCCTTAACTACTTTTACCCTTTAATTAAGAGGCAGCAGCGTAATGCAATCCTGCTTATAAGAAGCGGTGTCCTCTTCTCCGATTCCACCTGGCCTTAGAAACAGCTCTGTAGCTGAAAGGTTGATGGTATCCGCCTATTTAGAGTAGCCCCCGATAACTATTTACCCTCTACGTATTACACCCATTGGCCTACTGATGTCTGTTTTTTCTGGTGAGTGTCTGCAATTTGTGTATTGGAAGAGAACTCCCTGTTTCTGGCTAGTTTAAATCTTTTGACAAGTAGATAGACAGAAGTAAAAGATTTTCTTTTGTTGTAGTAAACTGCTTAACCTTGCTAGCTCAACACCACTAGGACCATGTTAACTATCTTATATTCTACTCATGATCCATATATTATGTTGCTGTTTTGATACTGTTTTATTACTGTTTTATTACTGGTTGACTGATATTTACTAGTGTTTGTTATAAGAAACTGTCAAATTATCTCAAGGTTACTTTTTGAAATTGTTTATTCCTTCCAGTCTGGTTTATACTAGTGTCTACCGAAAGGAAGTGATCCAATCTATCCTAAATGATTTGAACCTGATGCTGATTATAGATGTTATACTAGTGTTTAGCTGTTACAGAGCACCAATCCTCTCTGTAATTTGAAGCTTACTACGTAGGAATGTATATGTAAGGTGTGTTCATTGTTGTTTATCTGCCTCTCTACCTCAATTGTGTTTAATGTTATAATCTATTCACTGTCCATTTTTTTTTATCTGCTACATTCTTCTTATCTCCTTAACCCACCTAGCTTTTTAACTCCTATCCTGCTATAAGGCCTGTGCATTATAGGTTCATAGGTAGATACTAGGCTATCTGCCCTAGGGCATTTATAAGCCTAGCCAGAGTGTATTTGGCTTCCGCCTCCCTATTAGATTAGCCTACTGTGCCTCTTTAAAGTAGGTCACAGAAGGTACCCTTTTAAGATTAGTTTACTGTGCCTCTGTCTAGCAGGGACACAGAAGAGATCCCAGGGGTGAATTTGCGATCTCCCATCAATGCGTCCAGATTTCGCTTGAAGAAGGTCAGCGAAGGGCTATGTCTAATATGAAATGGGATTCTATTCCAGAGTGAGGGGAGCCTCTGGGAAATGAATCTGTCCCTCCAGAATGTCCTATTTATTTTTGTGCTGAGGTTTAGGTCCCTGGATCGTGTAGCTCTAAGGGACTTGGATTTTTTTGAGGTGGAGCATGTCCATTAATTCTGGGTTTGACATGGCTTTGTACATCAGGCATAGATCGCCTCTGAGTAGGCGGTAAGCAACTGAGTAGAGCTGGAGTTTCTTTAGTCGAGCTGCATAGGACATCTGTTTGTAGCCCATGATCCTCTTGGTGATGTACTTTTGGGAAGGTACATCCCAAAAGGGGCATTGTATTCAATTATGGGCCTGATGAGTGACGAGTAGAGGAGCACAATGACCTCTCTTGATCTAGATGCGAACCCTTTCATGATAAGGTGGGCTATACAGAAGGTCTTTCTAACCACTTTGGCAATGTGATTATCAAAGGAGAGATTACTATCTATGTTGGTCCCCAAATCTCTAATTACTTCTTCCGTACTTAATGGATTACCACCTATGTGGTAATTTGTGGGCACCTTGTTTTTCCCAACGGGGATGACTATGCACTTTTTAGCATTTAGCTTGAGGCCGTGGCTCTGGCACCAAGCATCCATCTCTGTGAGACCCTTTTGGAGGATGCTTGTGTCAGCTGGAGATTTGATTATGGCCCCCAGTTTGCAGTCATCTGTGAACTTTGTCAGCCATAATCCCCCCGTGTTAGCCCGAACGTCAGAGAAGTATATACCGAGCAAGAGAGGTCCCAGAACTGAGCCCTGTGGAATGTTACTTGTAACTGGTTTGGATTCGGACATGGCACCTGTGATTCTGACCATGTGGGTTCTATCTCTGAGCCAGTTGCATAGTATCTTGCATGGGTATCTTGCATAGGTTCATACTAAGCTAACTGCCCTTGCAAGCCATTTTAAGCCTAGCCAATTATCCCTTGTGAGACTCAAACCCTGCACTTTGTGTTTGTAAGGCAAACAGCTTAACCATTAGGCCACCCTCCCAACATCAGTTTGCAACCCATCTTGTGATATAGGGGTTGATATTTAAGCTGGTAAGCTTATTTATGTTGCCCGAGTGGGGTATTGTGTCAAAGGCTTTTGCGAGGTCCAGGTAGGCTGTGTGGACTACCTTGCCCTCATCTATGGCTTTGGTAACTGTTTCAAAGAAATCAACTAGGTTTAAGAGGCAAGATCTGCCCTTAACAAAGCCGAATTGGGTAGGGTCCAGTGTCTGGAGGCTCCCAATGTCTTTGTTTATGAGTTCCATGATAATATGCTCCATAGCTTTACAGACCAGACTAGTCAGGCTTATGGGGCGATAGTTTCCGGGGTCTGTTGTGGCACCACCTTTGTGGAGTGGACCACTGTAGCTGTCCACCATTCTTTGGGTACATATCCTGTAGTAAGGCTAAGTTTGAACAGTGACTTAATGTGAGGGTTCAGTTCTTCTTGGAGCTCATGTAAGACACAGCCTGGGACACCGTCTGGTCCCATAGATGCTGTGTTTTTTGCTTTGGAGAGGGCAGCTTTCACCTGTGCATCTGTGATGTCAGGGAAGTTACATTCAGTTGGGATAGGCATTTGCTCCTTTGGGGGGGAAGGGGGGGGAGAAGTTTGCATTGAATCTGTCTGCCAGGATGTTGGCTATGTCTGTAGGCTCGGTATATTTTGTACCGTTATGTAACAATTCAGAGCATATCTGGGAGTTTCCGCCCATGTTCCTGACATAACTAAAGAAGACCTTGTGATTATCTTTAGTGTCTAGGGCAATTTTTCTTTCGAAACTGGCCTTTGATGATTTTATGAGAGAACGAAGTTTCTTGCTAATACTGATCAGAGATGCCTTCCCTTTTTGGGATTTTGCTGTCATTTGTATAGCTTATTTATGGCCGGGGTCCACCAGACCATTCTCCTGTTTTTGGAGGAGTGAGTCTTGGTTTTATTTGGGATAGCATGATCCATGCATTCCTGCAGGTGCTCATAGAATGCATTTGTAAGGGATTCTGCGGATTGGGCTGTATTATCCTCTGGCCCAGGGGCTTTGAAGGATTCCATCTCAGTCTTGAGAAGTGCAAAGTTGGCTTTTGAGAAATTCTTTACAGTGATTTCCTTGGCTGGGGGTGGGGATGGGATATGGATGTCCAGGGAAATTTGTTTTTGGTCTGATCTTACCTCTGGTGTGGAACAAGGACACCCACACCTCAAGGTTGGTGGCAACGCACGATGCATCGGAGACCATACAGGTGCAATTAACCATAGGCAAGACTGCTCTGCAATTTGTAGCATGTTACAGGCCACCCTCTCAAACTCAGGAACCTCACATGGCCTTCCTGAAAACATTGGAGGGGATAAATGTATCTCCAAACACCATCATACTAGGTGACTTCAACTACCCTAATATAGACTGGGAACACTACTCAAGCCCGAACACTCTAACCCAAAGATTCCTGGAGTTCATAAACTCAAATGCCATGGAACAACTAGTCACCATCCCCACAAGAGGAGAAAACATACTTGATCTCATCATCACAAACATGGGATCAAAATGTTCAACACCGGAAGTATACCCCTCACTGGTGAGATCAGATCATAAACTAATCTCGCTGGAGGTCCTCATCCCGCCCCTACCTGAAACAAAAAAGACCACAGTGAAAAACTTCTCAAAAGCCGATTTCGCACTTCTAAAAACTAGTGTGGTCTCCTTTAAGGCCCCTGAGCCAGTGGTAAACATTACTCAAACCGCTGAATCACTTACAAATGCATTCTACCAGCACCTACAGGACTGCATGGATCAGGCAATTCCAAACAAAACTAAGACTCTCTGTACCAAAGGCAAGCGTCCAGTCTGGTGGACCCCAGCCATAAACAAGCTCTACAACAAAAGGAGGAAGCTACTACAAGATAGAGCAAAATCCTTGAAAGGTAAGACACCTTTGATCATTATAAGTAAAAAACTAAGAGCTCTCATAAAATCATCCAAGGCAAATTTTGAGAGAAAAATCGCCAAGGACTCTAAAGACAATCATAAGGCCTTCTTTAGCTATGTAAAAAGCAGAAACCTGATCTCACCACGATGTAATTGACAAGTTGAAATGCAGATAATTGTTCCAAAACACAATCAACAGCTGTAGTAAAAGTATAAAACTCTTCTTTAATAGATACAAAGGTTGAAGGTAAAGCTTCAGTGGTCACAGCCACGCTTCTTCAGACAATGAAAACCCTACACAGAAGTGTTTAAATATTGCTTTGTTTAAAAGCCAAACCCTATCTAATCGAGTACTTCAATTATTATTTAAAGCGGCATTGCCATCATTACATTCATTATGAGTAGCTAAAATATCTAAGACATATAGCTAATACAATACTCAGAATACATCCTATGGACAGAAATGTTTAACATTCATATAAATAATGAGTTTATTGCATTTCATAAATAGTTCTATGTCTAATTAAAGAAATCAACAAACAAGCAAGCAAGCAAACAAGTCCCTGCTAGTCTAAACTCTAGTGAGCATTTCAAAGTAAGAAAATTTTTTATGTAGTTACTGTCGTAACTAAAACCACATCTCATTAAACAGAAAGTAGTTAGGCACCTGTAATACATTTAAACACAGAAAAGAGAAACTTTTCTGAACTTTTCCAATCTAAGGAGATAACATAAATGCACAAATGTATAGGCAATACTTGCATTTTTTAAAACGAGCATAATAAAATCAGTTAATTTGATAAAAGTGTGCTAGACCTTACTATAGTAACACAAACAAATCTGGTATACAACTACTTAAAGTAATCAAACATCTTAGCACAATTTTAGATATGGGTAAAAACAAAAATAGAAATATATAACCTCATAGATATAGGTACAGATCAAACTATCTAAGATGCGCTAGTATCTAAAAATATAAGCGCATCCAATAAACTGCGATAACTTTATAAAATGAAAGCCTTACATGAGTGCTAAAATAACGAAGCTGCCTATTATATATTAGAATGAAGGCCATAGATGTGATGTTAAACGAGCATATGCAATCAGTAGTACATGTATATGAAAATTAAAACATGAAAACAAAAAATATATGTGTCTATATATAAACCAAATATGTTAATAAATATGTTAATAAATATGTTAATAAATATGTATATAAATAAATATGTAAATATGTAAATAAGTAAATAAATAAATATATATATACAATTATATATCTACATATCTAATATAGTACCTATATTTTGAATGAATTTGATTTGAAACACATATGAATATATAGAAATATATGCATATGAATATATAAAAATATAAAAAATATATATCAATTCAACTATAGATGTAAATTACCCATAGAATATGAGATATAAATAGTGAGTATAAAATGTATGTATATAACGATAATAATAAAGTAATATTGCAACCAGAATATTAAGTTATATACCATGTAGCAAAGTTAAGGAATATTTATTTGAAACTATAGAACATAATTCAGAATATGATCATAGTATCTAACGCTTTCTGTTCTTTAAAACAGGTTTGATAGAAACTGAAGTATTCAAGCCTGGGTAACTATGAGCATTGAATTTTAGAATCCACTTTAATTCTGCCAGGGCAAGATTGTTAGTATTGTCACCACCTCTAGTGTTCAGAGTTACTTTTTCAAGTACCCTGAATGAAAAAGTGTGTTCTTTGAATTTTACTATATGTTGAGCTAATGCATTGGTATTTGTTTCTCTCTTTATCTCATACAGATGGTCATAGATACGATCAGTTAATCTTCTTTTAGTCAATCCTATATAGAATGCTGTGCATTCTGTACAAGTTGCTAAGTATACCAGGTTTTTAGTCTGACATGTAGCTGAAACATTAACATAATGAGTAAAGCCTAGTGTGGGATGAACAAAAGTCAGGTCAGAACAGATGAATTTACACCTAGTACAAGTACCACATGAAACAGTCCCCATATTTGGGGTAGATTTCTTAACATTTGATGTATAGTCTTTACATAAAATTTGTTTTAGATTAAAACAATTCTTATACAGAAAAGAGGGATAGGTACCCACCAAGTTAGTTACTAAAGTGTCAGTTTGCAATATGTTCCAATTGTTTCGTATAATATTCTCCAAACATTTCACATCACTGGTATATTTTATAATGTATGGTATTCTTATATTATCATTGACTTTTTTATGTGTAAAAGAAAAAGGTTTCTTAGTCATGTGTAATGCAGAGTCTAAAGGATGTATAACATTGTTTTTAGTGGAATTAACAAGCTCATAATCATAGCCTCTATCCAAAAAGAATTGTTCTAATAGGTCAGCTTGTTTTCCAAAGTTACATTATCTTGACAAAGTCTGGTCAATCTAGTGAACTGGCTCTTAACTATTCCTGGGAACATATGCCTAGGGTGCATACTGCTGAAAAGAAGTAATGTATTAGTCCACGTTGGTTTTCTAAAAAATGGAAGATGTAATTTTTCCATATTCATTAAGTGTTAGGGAGACATCCAGAAATTCTACTTGTTTCATTGAAGCTTCTACTGTGAATTTCAAATAAGTGGTAGTAGTTTCTAAATGATGTAGGAAATGTGTAAATTCCTCTAGGGTACCTTGCCATATTAAAAGAACATCGTCTACAAAACGTTTGTAAAATTTAATTTTATCAAAGGTAGGATTAGTAAACAGATGCTCCTTTTCCCAATTCAAAACCACTAAATTTGCATACGTATTTGCGCATGGGGTGCCCATAGCTACACCCCATGTCTGCAAATACGTAATGCCATCAAACATGCAGATGTTATTATTGAGTACTAAATCCAGTAGTTGACAAATTAGGATAACTTTCTCAGTCGAGAAGTTAGTATCTCTGACAAGTAGTTCTCTGACTGCTTCCAAACCCAAATCATTGGGGATGGACGTAAAAAGATTTTTTACATCAAGGGTTATCAGCATATACTTATTAGTCCTAACATTCAGTGCTACATCCTTAAGGCTGCTTAACAAATCATAAGTATCTTTTAATAAAGATGGAACTGCATCTACTACAGGCCTAAGGAATTTTTCAAGGGCAGTGGAAATAGTGGCAGTTACCCAATTACAGCCTGAAACTATAGGCCTGAGGGGTATAGGTTTTACATGTTTATGAATCTTGGCAAACCTTTTATTGTGGGAATTGTAGGAAACTCAATGTACAGATATTTATACTCTTCTAGAGTGACTTGTCGGCACATAAGAAGGTCATGCAAAGTTGCATGTACATTAGCTATTATAGAGCAAACTTTTTTCTGAGAAATGATGGAATAAGTTTCTCGATCAGATAACATATTTAACATCAACGTATTATAATCCACAGTATTCATAACTATGATTCCACCACCTTTATCAGCAGGTCTAAAAGTGATATCAGAAAGCTGCTTGAATTTTCCCAAAGAAGTCATTTCACTAGGTGTTAAATTTACATATGCAATTCTTTTCTTTTTAGTAGAGAAAAGTTTGTAAAAATCTCTCTCACAAGCTTTTAGGAAACACTCTAAGCTAAAAGGAAGTGGAGGTGAAAAATTACTTTTTTGTCTTGGAATCATTGAGTCAAGGTGCAAAGGTTCATTACTTTGTATTGCTGTGGTATTCTTAAAAAACATTTTCAAGGCTATACTTCTACAGAAAATGCGTAACTCACATAACACTTCAGCCAAGTTACTGCAATGTGCTGGTATAAAATTTAAGCCCTTGTTAATCAGGCTAACATCAGATAAGCACAAGTCATAATCAGATAAATTGACAAATATATCAGTCACATCCTTTGCCTTCGTGTTGTTCCATAACTCTCCTCGGATACTTTCCTTTTTCTTGGCCCTCTGCTTTGAGAGCGTCCTCTCCCTTGGTGTTGTAGTTTTATGGGATAAGGTAAAAAACGACTTGTTTCTTGAACAACTTTAGGTTTCGCACCTAATCGATTGTCTTTTTGTGTATTAACAAAGGCTAATTGGTTAGGAGGTGGTGTAGCAGAGTAAGCAGTTAGTCTAGGAAAATCCGATTCACTAGATTGAGCAGCAACATTGTCAATTGTGGACAGAGTAGGCAAGGCCAAACCTCCAGCAGATGAAGAAGCATCAACATGATGTATGACATCATCAATAGTGTGTATCGGGGAAGCCGGCCTTTGCGCTCGAGTTTGTGTATTATTATGCCTGGGCCAAACAAAAATCTGACCTGTTTGGAAGTCATTAAAGTCCCTCTGTAATTTTTTCAATTTTATCTGTTTCAATTTCTCACTAAAAGAGTTTACTTGTGAGAAAATGGTTTGCAGTCTATTCTTAGCATAGTCTGATTTAAATTTATCAGTCAAATTTTTATACATTGTATCTATTTCAGTGCGCAACTTAGTCTCAAGTGGTAAAAAGTATTCATTTAAAAGTGACATGTACCTGAAACCTTGTTCAATATTTAAGTCCTGCCACTTTTTCAAAAGCATCGGATGATTGGTTCCATACGACGGCATACAAAAAACGCGCATTCCTCGGGGTACAATGCGATGGTGTATAGAGGCTTCAAGGTGTTGCCTTTGCCAGGCATACCTTTGCAGCAAATACAACTTGTCTTCAAAGTCTTTCACAGTCTGGTTGAAATCTGCAAGATTTTCTTCCGGTAAAATAGGTGTGGGAGGGTTAAGCGACCCTCCTAATTCCAAAGCCAATAAAGGGTTAGGAACATGATGTAAAAGTCCTTCTGGTATAGCTGAAAATTCCCTCGACTCTGGTCTATTGTCAAGTTCTACAGTTGTGGAATCCATCGCGTAGAACAGTTACCACACAAAACAGAAGTTACAAAAAACCAAGAGGTAACTGCAGCTCCAAGAGATCAGGTAACACAAACGAATCCAATGTAAAAAGCAGAAACCTGATCTCACCACGATGTAATTGACAAGTTGAAATGCAGATAATTGTTCCAAAACACAATCAACAGCTGTAGTAAAAGTATAAAACTCTTCTTTAATAGATACAAAGGGTGAAGGTAAGCGCTTTCGCATGGTCACAGCCACGCTTCTTCAGACAATGAAAACCCTACACAGAAGTGTTTAAATATTGCTTTGTTTAAAAGCCAAACCCTATCTAATCGAGTACTTCAATTATTATTTAAAGCGGCATTGCCATCATTACATTCATTATGGGTAGCTAAAAGATCTAAGACATATAGCTAATACAATACTCAGAATACATCCTATGGACAGAAATGTTTAACATTCATATAAATAATGAGTTTATTGCATTTCATAAATAGTTCTATATCTAATTAAAGAAATCAACAAACAAGCAAGCAAGCAAACAAATCCCTGCTAGTCTAAACTCTAGCGAGCATTTCAAAGTAAGAAAATTTTTTTATGTAGTTACTGTCGTAACTAAAACCACATCTCATTAGACAGGAAGTAGTTAGGCACCTGTAATACATTTAAACACAAAAAAGAGAAACTTTTCTGAACTTTTCCAATCTAAGGAGATAACATAAATGCACAAATGTATAGGCAATACTTGCATTTTTTAAAACGAGCATAATAAAATCAGTTAATTTGATAAAAGTATGCTAGACCTTACTATAGTAACACAAACAAATCTGGTATACGACTACTTATAGTAATCAAACATCTTAGCACAATTTTAGATATGGGTAAAAACAAAGGTAGAAGTATATAACCTCATAGATATGGGTACAGATCAAACTATCTAAGATGCGCTAGTATCTGAAAATATAAGCGCATCCAATAAACTGCGATAACTTTATAAAATGAAAGCCGTACATGAGTGCTAAAATAACGAAGCTGCCTATTATATATTAGAATGAAGGCCATAGATGTGATGTTAAACGAGCATATGCAATCAGTAGTACATGTATATGAAAATTAAAACATGAAAACAAAAAATATATGTGTCTATATATAAACCAAATATGTTAATAAATATGTTAATAAATATGTTAATAAATATGTATATAAATAAATATGTAAATATGTAAATAAGTAAATAAATAAATATATATATACAATTATATATCTACATATCTAATATAGTACCTATATTTTGAATGAATTTGATTTGAAACACATATGAATATATAGAAATATATGCATATGAATATATAAAAATATAAAAAATATATATCAATTCAACTATAGATGTAAATTACCCATAGAATATGAGATATAAATAGTGAGTATAAAATGTATATATATAACGATAATAATAAAGTAATATTGCAACCAGAATATTAAGTTATATACCATGTAGCAAAGTTAAGAGATATTTATTTGAAACTATAGAACATAATTCAGAATATCTAATAAACAACTGTTGCTGGTACACACTTGGCTGCTATACAGTACTTTCTAAAGTCTTGGTTAGCTTCAAAGTATGCTCACCACTTCAAATGAAGAGGGATAGCCAAGTCGGTTAAGCTCAAAGATATCCAATACTGATGTGCTGGATGCACAATCACAGCTCACACTTCTGCGATGAAAAATCACCAAATGCAGTAGTAACGAAAAATAAAATCCTTTTATTCACAGTAAGCGCTTTCGCCTTTCGGCTTCCTCAGACTGTATAACAATGAGACATTTTGAAACAAACATTTAAATACTACAGAGCGACTGCTCATTGGTTAAAACCATCAAGGTGTCATAAAGCACAAAATCACATAAACTAACTAGGACTAGAAATAAGCCTGCATAACAAAGATACTTTAAAACGCAGAATAAAAGTTCAATAGTCACTGAGAATTATGTACATCATTCAGTGTGAAAGATATCTCATACATTAAAATCGGAGATAAAATTGGGTGCATTCAGGTGCTATAAAAACTTTAAAAATAATGATGCATGTAGCTACTGCAAGATCGTTGAAGCATCTAACTGTGTATAAATCTGTATGCCAAGAATAAGGCGCTCTTGCCAGCATAATTAGAAACACATTTAGGTGGTTACCTTATGTTATTCAAGCATAGAAAGATCGTAAATAAATATCCATATTCAAAGTAGCGACTGATACAGTGAAGGCTCCTGACTGCCGTGCATCCTTGCGTGGTAATGACATCACCACGTATTTCTACGGTAACAACACATAACATGCAGCTGACTTTTAAGTTAAATATAAGACATACATCTCCTAATCTAACTTGTAGATGATAAATATCTATAGAAAGTGCAACAGTGCATAAACGATATACAGAGAAGCGCAGGCTATTAAAAAAACTTAATTAAAAACAGCGATTACATCGTCTACCATTTGAATACCTTACTAAAGATTTCTCGAAACATATGCATTCCTCACCTATTGAGCTATGAAAGCCTGTTAAGGAAAAACTTCGTTGTAGCAAATGGGGACTTCAAAAAGGCAATATATACAATAAGTACAATAAAAACCTGGATTGCATCCACCACATATACTGTGATAACAGGAAAAAATAAATGATACAACCGAACTCTGAATGGTGCAAACCCTATAAATACATAGTAAGCTAGTCCGATTCTAATCTAGTGTCAATAGAATCCGGATGGCATGACATAAACGGCAGGACAGTTAAAAAATGGTACACTAAAGATACCAAAAACACTCCTATTTTCCAAACTTATATGAAAAACAAACAAAGCGATACCTAAGGGGTTCAATAATAGGGTTCTATATTGCGTTATCACTGAGAAACTCATCCAGCCAAACAAAACTACTAAGAACCGTAACCATTGGGGGATAACTCTATGCAAATAACTTATGGTCAGTCAAAAATATGCATATAAAAGTTGTCATATATAGGTGAACAGGGATGATAACCAACATAACCTACAAGTTAATGTGCTAAAAATGCCAAAAACACTCATATTGTTACTAACAAATATTAAAAAATGGGGGAGAAAATGAATGAAAAAACATCTCTAATGAAAATAATAAAATGTGTAGTGGGTAAAGGTATAAAGTGTTAATGCAAACCATACAATATGTGTAGTGAGTATGAGTATGAGCTGTTAATTCAAACCATGCGTCGCCAAGGGACCTAGATGTGAGAATTCATTATAGCATAATCAGTGAGAGAGTCCTCCAGCCTGACAAACCTTATATAAACCTTTTCCTTGGAGGGGCACCTCTCTGCAAATGACGTATGGTCAGTCACAAAGGTGCATATACATATTGTTATGGACAAGGAAAAATAGGAAGCAAAGGGTATTGACCATCATGGCCCGTGATCCTCTCATAGGAAGAAAATAAAGACTTTGAGAACATTATTAATGTTTCGGGGCTCTTATTCTCCTTCTTCTTAAAAAAGGTTTAATTTGGACCTTATCATTGAGGCCTGGATGGTGGTCAGCTCTAAGTCTGATAATCCACTTCATCTCATTCTCTAAGGTATAATTAATAATGTCTCCTCCTCTCACACCTGGTATGATCTTCTGAATGACAAAAAACTTGAAGGTATGGTTAGTTCCTCTTTCCTTGTTATGTTTTGCTAATGCGTTGAACATAGACCCTACCCTGATGTGGTAGATATGCTCCCTAATACGTTCTTTCAGAGCCCTATTGGTTTTCCCAACATAAAATGCTGGGCATGTCTCACAGGTGGCCATGTAAACAATGTGCACACTATTACATGTAGTGTTCGTCTGGAAATTATACACCCGTTCAGTTATAGGGTGTTTAAAAACTGTAGTCTCATTAATATGAGTACACTGATTACATTTTCCACATGGCATCGTGTTATTACTGTTCGTGTTTTCCTTGTGAATGTAGTGTTGATGTCTAGGATTGCATAGTATTCTACGCAAATTGGGTTGGTTCTTATACACAACTTTTAAACGAGGTCCTACTATATCCTTAATATCTTTATCTAGGGATAAAATATCCCAGTGTTTCTCCATGATATGTCTAATGCTAGTCGAATCTTTAGTGAACAACATGGAGGCTCTACTAATGTTCATAGGTCTAGATCCTACGTCCATGTTTGTAGTTAGAAGGGGTTCAGAAAAATATGGTTTGGCTTTGGTCTCTCTCAAGGTCTCAACATCTGATACAGTACGTTCAAAATCAGCAATATCATAGCCTCTTTGCATAAACTTATTCCCTAATTCAACTAATTCCTGGGTATAGCCTTCTACTGTAGGGTTCAACCTAGATGCTCTGATCACTTGTCCTTTCATGACATTATCAAAAACGTACCTTGGATGCATGCTGCCCTTGTGTAGTATAGTGTTCCTATGGCACAATTTCCTATACACTGAGGTGTTCAACAACCCATTACTGAGCCTATTAATGTTGACATCTAAATAGGAGATTTGTTCGTGTGAGTATGTGGTGGTGAACTTCAAAAAGTTGGTGGAATGATTCATATCATTTATGAATCTCAAAAGTGTGTCTACATCACTTTTCCAAATGAAAAACAAATCATCCACGAATCTACGATAGATGCCTACATGTTCCTTGTATAAGGGAGATTCAAAAAGAAAAGTCTCCTCCCATTGAGCCATGACAAGGTTGGCGTAGCTATTTGCACAGGACGTGCCCATAGCTACGCCATCCTTCTGGAGAAACAATGCCTCTCCAAACATAAAAATGTTGTTTGTTAAGACAATTTCTAGTAATAGAGTAAGAAAGTCTATTCTTTCATGTGTGAGATTAGAGTGTGCCTTTAGGTAATCTTGAATATATTGTATCCCTAAATCGTTCGGGATTACAGTAAAAAGACTCACTACATCTAATGTGACAAGTAAGTATGGTGCATTGTCATCTACTTGCTTCATGTGTGAATATAAATCCAATAGAAATTGTTTGCTATCCCTTAGAATATTCTGATTGTCATTGACCAAGGGTCTCAAATGGTATTCAATGAAAATAGACAAAGGCTCAGTCACCCACCCTTGTCCTGCAACAATCGGTCTCATGGGTGGTTCTGTGTGTGATTTATGAACCTTGGGTAAGCCTTGTATGATAGGAATAAGGGGGTTATGAACTCTAAAATAATTATATACATCTTTGGTTATGTTATTAGATGCAAATAACTCATCTAATGTATAGGAAATTTGTAAAACCTTGTCCTTTACAAATCCTATATCAATCTTTGAATACGAGGACGAATCCTCAAGAAGGAGACACATTCTCCTGTTGTAGTCAGTGGCATCCATCAATACTATCGGTCCTCCTTTGTCTGCTGGCCTAATCACCACATTATTGTCATTTCTCAAATCTTTAAGTGCCTGCCTTTGTTTGTAGTTTAAATTACATTTAGGTCTCATATCGTGTGATTCTTCAAAATGTTTATATATATCATTTTCTATCATCCTGGAATAAACATCAAGGAGGGGATGTAGTTGGGGAATATACACGCTGTTGGGTTTAAATTCCCCAGTAATATGTCCTGTGTTAGTATTACCGAATTCTAATTTCAATTGTACATTCCTTATAAACATTTTGGAGTCTACTATGTAGTCTACAATATTTCCTCTCTTAGTGGGTATAAAATTCAACCCTTTGTTCAAGACTTCCTGTTCCTGCACAGTTAGTATCCTACTGGAAAGGTTCACCACTAACGAGTCGATTTCTCCCACATTCTTTTTAAGGTGGGTCCTTGTTGTTCTCCTCCAGATCCCTTTCTTTTCTGTCTGCCCCTGCTCATGGATCTCGTTCTCCCAGTGTGTTGTTTGTGTGCTATGGGGAAAGGGGTATTTATCAATGTCTTAGTCAGGGGTTCTGGGCGTAGGCCATTACACTGTGTAGTTTTCCTCCTGACCACTGCTTCCTCTGATGTATGCACATCTAGGTTCTGTATATGGTTACTTCCATGTGGCTCTCCTGTTGTAGTATTGTCAACATTGGAGTTATCTGTGTTCCTCTCTACTTCTTCCTGAAAGACTATTTCAGTATAAGAAACATTCCTGTCTCTGTTATTTTTATTATTCATTTGCACTTCAATACCAGCTGTATTACTAGTCACTGCTATGCTAGGATTTGGTACATAGGTAGGTGCAGGAGCATAGGTATTACTACCATTGGTTTCATCTCTAAGGACGTTCCTCCTACCTTGTGCATTGTTATTATTACTGTTAGTAGCATAAGATCGATCTCTGGGCCAAGTGAAAATATTGGAATTGTTAAAATCCCTCATGTCCCTTAAGATTTTATGCCTTTTCTGTTCTAATAACCTTCTTTCAAGTACTAGTACATTATCTAACACCCTTTCTAATTTTGCATCAATGTTGTTTTTAGAATATTTCTTCATAATCATATCAAACATATTATTCACTTTCAATCTCAAGCTATCTTCTTCAGGTTTATGAAAATTAATAAGCAGTTTCATATAATTATAACTAAGTTCCATATTGAGTTGTTGCCATTGGTACAACAGGTCCGGTACACTATCGCCCGAAGTGGGCATCTTCAGAATACGTAGGCCACGTGGTATGATACGTTTCTCCAGACAGGCCTCAAAGTAATGTCTCTGGATTTGTAACTTCTTTAATTTAATTGTCTCATGTTCCAAGGTAAACAGTTCTTCTTGCAGAGTCACAGACTCCTCATTCTGTATGGCATCCTCTGCTGGATGAAGAACTGGCTCATATGCCAGTAATAAGTTCTCACTACCAGTCACACACACTTGGAACCTGTCGGTTCCTGTATTGAAGTTCTGTCTTTGTGGTACATAAGGTAACTCAATATTAGAGGTTTCGTTGTCAGCCATCCCCTTGGACTTGGAATAAGAAATGTAAATGTAACTAAAAACCAACAGCAAAGAATTCCAAACCTCGGGGTGTAGTACCAGCCAAAATCAAGTAAGTAACAACTAATAAACAACTGTTGCTGGTACACACTTGGCTGCTATACAGTACTTTCTAAAGTCTTGGTTAGCTTCAAAGTATGCTCACCACTTCAAATGAAGAGGGATAGCCAAGTCGGTTAAGCTCAAAGATATCCAATACTGATGTTAAGTTAATGTGCTAAAAATGCCAAAAACACTCATATTGTTACTAACAAATATTAAAAAATGGGGGAGAAAATGAATAAAAAAACATCTCTAATGAAAATAATAAAATGTGTAGTGGGTAAAGGTATAAAGTGTTAATGCAAACCATACAGTATGTGTAGTGAGTATGAGTATGAGCTGTTAATTCAAACCATGCGTCGCCAAGGGACCTAGATGTGAGAATTCTCAGTGACTATTGAACTTTTATTCTGCGTTTTAAAGTATCTTTGTTATGCAGGCTTATTTCTAGTCCTAGTTAGTTTATGTGATTTTGTGCTTTATGACACCTTGATGGTTTTAACCAATGAGCAGTCGCTCTGTAGTATTTAAATGTTTGTTTCAAAATGTCTCATTGTTATACAGTCTGAGGAAGCCGAAAGGCGAAAGCGCTTACTGTGAATAAAAGGATTTTATTTTTCGTTACTACTGCATTTGGTGATTTTTCATCGCAGAAGTGTGAGCTGTGATTGTGCATCCAGCACATCAGTATTGGATATCTTTGAGCTTAACCGACTTGGCTATCCCTCTTCATTTGAAGTGGTGAGCATACTTTGAAGCTAACCAAGACTTTAGAAAGTACTGTATAGCAGCCAAGTGTGTACCAGCAACAGTTGTTTATTAGTTGTTACTTACTTGATTTTGGCTGGTACTACACCCCGAGGTTTGGAATTCTTTGCTGTTGGTTTTTAGTTATAATTCAGAATATGGTCATAGTATCTAACGCTTTCTGTTCTTTAAAACAGGTTTGATAGAAACTGAAGTATTCAAGCCTGGGTAACTATGAGCATTGCATTTTAGAATCCACTTTAATTCTGCCAGGGCAAGATTGTTAGTATTGTCACCACCTCTAGGGTTCAGAGTTACTTTTTCAAGTACCCTGAATGAAAAAGTGTGTTCTTTGAATTTTACTATATGTTGAGCTAATGCATTGGTATTTGTTTCTCTCTTTATCTCATACAGATGGTCATAGATACGATCAGTTAATCTTCTTTTAGTCAATCCTATATAGAATGCTGTGCATTCTGTACAAGTTGCTAAGTATACCAGGTTTTTAGTCTGACATGTAGCTGAAACATTAACATAATGAGTAAAGCCTAGTGTGGGATGAACAAAAGTCAGGTCAGAACAGATGAATTTACACCTAGTACAAGTACCACATGAAACAGTCCCCATATTTGTGGTAGATTTCTTAACATTTGATGTATAGTCTTTACATAAAATTTGTTTTAGATTAAAACAATTCTTATACAGAAAAGAGGGATAGGTACCCACCAAGTTAGTTACTAAAGTGTCAGTTTGCAATATGTTCCAATTGTTTCGTATAATATTCTCCAAACATTTCACATCACTGGTATATTTTATAATGTATGGTATTCTTATATTATCATTGACTTTTTTATGTGTAAAAGAAAAAGGTTTCTTAGTCATGTGTAATGCAGAGTCTAAAGGATGTATAACATTGTTTTTAGTGGAATTAACAAGCTCATAATCATAGCCTCTATCCAAAAAGAATTGTTCTAATAGGTCAGCTTCTTTTTCCAAAGTTACATTATCTTGACAAAGTCTGGTCAATCTAGTGAACTGGCTCTTAACTATTCCTGGGAACATATGCCTAGGGTGCATACTGCTGAAATGAAGTAATGTATTAGTCCACGTTGGTTTTCTAAAAATGGAAGATGTAATTTTTCCATATTCATTAAGTGTTAGGGAGACATCCAGAAATTCTACTTGTTTCATTGAAGCTTCTACTGTGAATTTCAAATAAGTAGTAGTAGTTTCTAAATGATGTAGGAAATGTGTAAATTCCTCTAGGGTACCTTGCCATATTAAAAGAACATCGTCTACAAAACGTTTGTAAAATTTAATTTTATCAAAGGTAGGATTAGTAAACAGATGCTCCTTTTCCCAATTCAAAACCACTAAATTTTTTTGTGCCTTCTTTAGCTATGTTAGAAACCTAGGAGGAAACTCCCAGATATGCTCAGAATTAGTTCAAAATGATGTGAAAATTACTGAACCTACACACATTGCTAACATACTGGCTGACAGGTTCAGTGCAAACTTCTCCCCCCCCCTCCCCCCCAAAAGGAGAGATATCTATTCCAGAGGATTGTAGCCCCCCAAACATCTCCAACGCCCAGGTGAGAACTGCCCTCACTAAGGCAAAAAACACAGCATCCATGGGACCGGATGGTGTCCCCGGCTGTGTGCTTCATGAACTCAATGAGGAATTAAACCCACAGTTAGGACAGCTGTTTAATCTTAGCCTCACCTCAGGATACGCACCAAGGAGTGGCGACGCGACTGTGGTCCCACTTCATAAGGGTGGTGCCTCCACAGACCCTGGAAATTACCGCCCCATTAGCTTGACAAGCCTTATCTGCAAAGCCATGGAGAGGATCATAATGGAACTCATAAATAAAGACATAGGGAACTTGCAGACTTTGGATCCAACCCAGTTTGGCTTTGTCAAAGGCAAATCCTGCCTCTTAAACTTGGTTGACTTTTTCGAGACAGTCACCAAGGCCATTGATGAGGGAAAGACAGTCCATACAGCCTACCTCGACCTGGCAAAGGCCTTCGACACAATACCCCATTCAGGTATCATCGAAAAACTCATCAGCTTGAATGTAAACCCATACATCACAAGATGGGTTGCAAACTGGCTAAGTGACAGAACCCACAGGGTCAGAGTTGCTGGAGCCATGTCAGACTCAAAGCCTGTCACAAGTGGTGTCCCACAGGGCTCAGTCCTGGGTCCACTCTTGTTCGGCATCTACTTTTCTGAAGTACAAGCAAACACAGGAGGGTTATGGCTGACAAAGTTTGCAGATGACTGCAAACTGGGCGCTATAGCCGAAAACACATCTGACACAGATATCCTCCAGAAGGGCCTCACAGAAACGGATAACTGGTGCCAGAGCCATGGCCTGAAGTTAAACGCCAAAAAATGCATAGTCATACCCTTCGGGAAAAACAAGGTTACCCCTAGCTACCATATAGGTGGCAATCCACTGAGCACAGAAAAAGTCATCAGGGATCTGGGGACCCATCTTCACACTACCCTTTCCTTTCACACTCATATTGCTAAAGTAGTTAGGAAAATCTTCTATATCGCCCACCTGATCATGAAGGGATTCACATCTAGATCAAGGGAGGTCATCGTCCCCCTGTACTCATCACTCATTAGACCTATGATTGAGTACGATGCCCCGTTTGGAATGTATCTGACCAGACACCTGCTGCAGCTTGAAAGGCCCCAAAAGTTCCTCACCAAAAGGATAAAGGGTCTCAAAAATATGTCTTATGCTGCCCGACTGAAAGAACTCCAGCTCTATTCAGTCTCATACCGCTTGCTCAGAGGTGACCTGTGCCTGACATATAAGGCCATGTCAAACCCAGATTTGATGAATATGCTTCACCTCAAAAATCTAGATCCTCAGAACCACAAGGGCGGGAGACTTAAACCTTGACACGGTTATAAATAGAACGTGCTGGAGGGACAGATTCATCACCCAGAGACTCCCTATGCTGTGGAACAAAATCCCGGTACATGTGAGGCAGAGCACCTCGCTGGCCTTGTTCAAGAGGAATCTTGACCAATGGATGGGAGATCGCAGATATACCCCAGGGATTACTTCAGTGTCACTGCTTGACAGAGGCACAGAAAAATGATAGGCATAGTTTTTATTCAAACTAAAGGGGTGGCGAAAGCCACATAACTATGGGCTAGGCTTATAAATGCCCTTGGGCAGATAGCCTAGTATGAACCTATGAACCTATGAACATAGAGTCCCCATGTTGGTGATGACCAGGTCCAATATGTTGTTCCCTCTTGTGGGAGTGGTGACCAGTTGTTCCATTGCGTTAGAGTTTATAAATTCAAGGAACCGGTGGGTGAGGCTGCTTGGGCTTGAGTAGTTTTCCCAGTCAATGTTTGGGTAGTTGAAGTCACCCAATAACATAGTGTTTAGATAGACCTTCATATTCTCCAGTGTTCTCAGGAATGCCAAGTGGGGTTCCTGTAATAGGGAGGGTGTTCTGTAGCAGGCTACAAACTGAAAGGCAGTTTGGCCCGCTGTTAGTTGCATTCTAGCTGTCTATCCTGCAAGGACCTCTCACCACAATGTCAACTATCAAATCAACAACTTAAAGGAAGCTGTTGTCCTTTTCTCAAAATCCCCTCCATCCAATACATCAGTGAAAGTATGTCTGACCTCTCTTCTAAGCTGTGAAGTTGTATTTTAACAAAAACCTGGACTTTTTTTTTTACAGTTCAGAATTTGTATTAAATCTCCACCTGTACCAGGTACCCAGCAGCCTTTACCCCCCTACTACTTTTCATAGTATTAGCCTCTCCAGCAATGTATTGACCAGCTCTCTCCTCTGTCTTCTGCCTCTTCCTAAATACTTTCAATTGTACTTTTGTATTTGACCACTGGGTGACTCCCTTCCCTAGGCTCCTTTATTAGGCTTAGAAATATTCCTGACCATTTTCTCCTTATCCACTCTGTAATACTGTATGATCTTGCTAGTTACCTATACTTGCTGTAGTCCTTTTCTTCTTTCCTCAATCTCCTCCTACAGACTTTTAGTCCTTGTTGTTGTACACATATTCTAGCACTCCCCTCTTACCTAGCACTGCTAAGAAGTTAGCTGTATTCAGCTATTTCATTGATTGTTTCTGTCACTATTCCTCACTTGCTCTAACCCACTCTGTTCGCCCTGTGGGCTCACTCTGCTCCCCTACCCTACCCCCAAATCTCACTCACCCCCAGTGCACCTACACTTATACTTCCCAAGCCACACCTCCATCCTCTATTATCCAATAGCTCTCACTATCGCATTAACTGACCTATCCAATCACCTGATACCTCCAACTACCTCATTCTTTTTCCCTTCAACAACTCCGCCCTTTTACCTCCTCTCATTTCTATCTTATATCTCTCAGCTTCTATCTCCCCTTTGTCCCAACCATGCCTATTGTAGGCAGGCCTTGCCTCTCTTATAGCCTTCTCGCTCTTACTTTCTTACTCCCCTATTCTTATCCCAATACCTCACCTACTATGAACATCTTAGCCTTACAAGATTTCATCCCACCTTAAAACAAACAACTTCATTTAATCCTCTAACCTTACAAATACACTTTGACATAACATCCTCATCTTTCTACCTTCATCCACAGTTTCATAGAATAACCCATATTAAGTATTCTCACACTAGAAAACAAATCCCCAACTTCTTTAAACTCTTGAAACACCTTTATAGCCCTCTACAACCCATATTACTACACGGAGATATTCATCCTAATCCTGGCCCAAAGAATACTATCTCTGCTCCTCACTCTGACAAACCCATTATGTCTCATATCTTCACTAGTGCCAATAACTCCCTCCTCATAGGCCACCTTAATATACGTAGCTTAAATAATAAAATAACCCTACTTCATGCCCTGCTGTGCATTCACTCTTTTGATATCCTATGTCTCACAGAAACGTGGCTCAAACCAATAACTAAAGACAATGATATAATCCCATATGGTTATAACATCCTGAGATCTGACTATCTAAATAAAAAGGGTGGCAGGGTAGCAATACTATATAAATCTCAATTACAGGTTACACCACTAAATAGTCAACCTTCCTCTTCCAGTAACACTGAAATCTTAATCTCTAACCTACAGCTAAATGCTAACAAATCAGTACATATAATTTGCTCCTACATCCCACCAGGAAACAGCATTAATACTCTCGAAAATGTCCTCAACTAGCTCTCCATGTCTGTCCCACAAGAAACCATACTCCTTGGAGATTTTAACATTGACTGGAACTGTTGCAGCTCAGCACAACAAACCTCTCACATAAACCTGTATAGCTTCAATCAAACCATTACCTCCCCCACCAGAATACACAAACCAAGCAACAAGCAAGCCATCTTAGACGGGATACTAGTCAACAGTAACTCCCTCTCCTATAAAACAGGCATACTGCCTGATGATATCAGTCATCATTCTCTTACCTTTATTACCAGACAAAAAACACTATACCTAACCAAACAATCTATAGAACTATCCGTAATAAAAAACCCTCAACTCAGCAAACTTCCAAGCTGAACTTAAAGCCTGTAATTGGTCACCCCTTAAATACCTACTGCTTGACAAAGCTGTCTGTTATTTTAACAATAAATTTCTACAAATCCTAGAACACCATGCCCCCCTCTAGGACTGTCAGAACTAAGAACAAACCTGCACCTTGGCTCACTAAGGAGACAAGGAAAAAATATTTCAAAGAAATAGAATCTGGTCTAAATGGAGAAATACTACAAACCCATCTGATCATGAAAGCTTTAGACAGCCGAGAAATGCCACAAAGAAATTGATACTCCAAGACAAAAAAACTACTATCATAAACTCCAGCAAGCCCAACATAAAAGCCCACAAAAATTCTGGTCAGGTATAAATAGCCTACTCCACCCAGGGCACTCCAAAACTCCTACTCCAGCTAACTTTACTCAGAAATCTCCCAGCCAAATTGCTAACTCCTTTAATAGATTCTTGGTGGACACAGTCCAATCACTAGCAAGTACTCTATCTCCAGCCAGCATCTCAAATACTTCATCTCAAACCAACATAACTCATGTCTTACAACTACAACCTGTACCTACCTCTCTCATCCATTCCCACCTTCATAAACTAAAACCATGTACCCCCTCTGCTGACCTCCTTCCAGCTGAATTTCTGCAAATAGCAACTAGAGTAGTCGCCTACCTTATCTCCATCTTAATTAACAGAACATTTTCATCCAGAAAAAAGGAGGTCATTGTCCCACTGTACTCATCCCTCATTAGACCCATTATAGAATACAACGCCCCATTTGGTATGTACCTATCAAGACATCTGCAACAACTGGAAAGGCCTCAGAAATACCTCACTAAAATAATAACAGGCCTAAAGCAGATGCCCTACGCTGACCGCCTTAAAAAACTCCAGCTATACTCTGTCGCATATCATCTACTCAGAGGTGATCTCTGCTTAACATACAAGGTCATGTCAAACCCAGAGCTGTTGGACATGCTACACTTAAAGAAATCCCAATCCCTCAGAGCTACACGCTCCAGGGATCTAAACCTTGTCATCACAATAAACAAAACATGCTGGAGGGATAGGTTCCTGACCCAGAGACTCCCCAGACTCTGGAATAGATTGCCCATACATGTCAAGCAGAGTGCCTCTTTGGACCTCTTCAAGAGGAACCTTGACGATTGGATGGGAGAAAGGAAATTCACCCCAGGGATCACGTCAGTCGCCCTGATAGACAGGGGTCCAGGAAAGTAAATAATGTGGGAAGAAATAGCCAGGGAATTGTTATGGTTAGGCTTGTATAGGCCCTAGGGCTGATAGCCTAGTACCACCCTATGAACCTATGAACCTATGAACTCCAGCTGTACTCAGCGGCATATTGCTTACTCAGAGGTGATCTCTGCCTGACTTACAAAGCCATGTCCAACTCAGAATTGATGGACATGCTCCAACTAAAGAAATCCAAGTCACTGCGAGCCACGCGCTCTAGTGAGCTAAACCTCGCCACAACAATAAATAGAACATGCTGGTGGGATAGATTCCTGTCAGAGACTCCCCATGCTTTGGAACAAAATTTCTAACTACATTAGGCAGAGCCCCTCACTAACACTCTTCAAGAGAAGCCTTGACGAGTGGATGGGTAACAGAAAATACACCCCTGGGATCACTTCATTGGCTCTTCTTGACAGAGGCTCAGTTAATTAATCAATGGGGGGGTGAAAGCCGACACAATCTGGCTAGGCTTAAAAATGCCCTTGGGCAGATAGCCTAGTACCTACCTATGAAACTATGAACCTATCACAGAAGGCTATATACCAGTCCTTTGGAAGATTTCACATATTATCCCTCTACATAAAGGAGGTAACTCAACTGAACTCACTAACTTCTGTCCTATAGCTCTACTTTCTCCTTTGGCTAAAATCATGGAGAAATGCGTTCACCAGCAACTTCGTGATCATCTCCTCCAAATTAATCTTTTAGCTGTCTGCCAGCACAGCTTTAGGCCTTTTCATAGTACTGCAACTGCACTCCTATCCTTCTCTGACTCTATTAATAAAAATCAAAACAACAACTTGCTCTCCTCTGCTCTCTTTCTAGACCTCTCCAAAGCCTTTGACATGGTAAATCATCATTTAATGTTAGATACACTTACTTCACTTTCAATTCACACTCAGGCTGTCAAATGGTTTAAATCCTATCTTGGAAATAGACAACAATCAGTCCTCTGGGACAACAACCTATCTACACTACTCCCTATCTCCCTTGGAGTCCCACAAGGCTCTATTCTGGGGCCCCTCCTCTTTTCTATTTTTATCAATGTCCTGAAAACATCACTACCCCAAACCACCTGTATTCAATATGCCGACGACTCAACATTAATCTGCACCACAGCATCTACTGCTGAACTCCAGTCTAACACGCAAAAAATGTTTACCTCAGTTGAAAACTGGTTCTCCAAACGCTGTCTCCTCCTTAACCCAAAAAAAAAAAAAAACTTTTACTATTTCCCCCCTACCCAGAAGTCTCCCTCCATAGATTTCACAATTATATCAAACAACGGCACTGTAATAGCACCTGACACAACTACCAAACTATTAGGTGTAACAATTGACCATAATCTCAGCTTTGACACACACATTAACCTTACCATCAAATCAGTGAATAGAAAACTTGGTTCCCTCTATAGGCTAAAACCCTTCCTTACACCTACAGCCAGCAATACTATTGCCTAAACTCACCTACTATCCACCCTTCTCTACGCCTCCCATATTATACTAATCTATCCAAATACAATCTAAATAACCTGGCCACATCTTACAATAACATTGCTAGATTCGCCACCAGATCCCCTTTCCATACTCACCACTGTCAAAACCTAAAACTAGGATGGCTGGAACTCCAAAACCAGATGCTCTTTCAACAATTTACTATCACCCACAAAATCTTGTGGCATCCTATAAATATTCCCATTCTCTCTAACCTGATCAACCCATATAAAAATCTCATTACCCTATGCTCAGCAAATAAGCTACTAGTTGCAACCCTTAAATCCAACAACAAATCTGGCAATTGTCTATTTACTAACTCTATTAGAAATTATTGGAATAAGCTTCCTAGTAAACTAACGTCCCTCACATCTACTCCACTTTTCAAAAAGCAATTAAAAACCTTCCTTAACTCACAATGGCTATGCCTATGTACTAATCCCAGCTGAATCTCACTTATCTCTATTAACTTTTTTTCTAATTTTATTAAGTTTCTGTGTTAAACTTCTGTGCTTAAACTGTTTGAATATAGTCCTGCATTGATCTTTGTAAATAATTAGCTCTTTGTTCTTTGCCTACTATGTTTAATCGTTTCTCATGTAATTTAAACATAGGCCTATCTATAAGGGTGTTTTTTTATGTACATTATTTGCTATATAACTAATGTGGAGCTTTTTTCCCCGGGCCTCTACTGAAAATGGACATATATCCATTTAGACTAGCCCAGTCAACAAATGTAAAATAAATAAATAAAATAAATGATTCTATGGAACAAAAAATGCCACCTGTGCATTTTTTTACAAGTACTGATTGCATAAAATGTATAGACAGAGTACTTGGACTTAAAGGAATATTTGCATACAATGTATAAAAAGAAACACATGTAACAAGACTGGATAAAAATGCAAAAACTTCAAGTTCTTGTCACCACATCAGGTTTATAATTATGACATGGAATCACCTGCAGTAAATAAAAAACTATGTGAGAATGTACACAGCATAATTTAGGGGTGTTTTAAGTCATGGGCATACATGCCTTCAGTTATTATGTCATATCTTTAGTTATGCAATTTGTAAGTAAAGAAAGTCTTTTTGCCACCAAAAACATTGTTAGAGTAAACATGTCTGAGATCATTTTTGAGAATTTGAGGAATCCTAGTGTCGCTCATCTGGTCAGGATGAAACAGACAAACGTTTGTGGATTCTGTTCAAGCAGCTTTATTATAACACATCAGGATTGAGGCTTAATAACTATAACTTAGATACACTTATAAACAAACTTGCTATCTCTCTCATACATGCTCACACCCTGGCTGTACTCTCAAAATGGCATTTACGCTAGCACATGCTTGCTATTTATATGCACGTGCTGTCCTTGGAAATGCTTCTTAAAGGTACAGCACACATACATATTCTACATCTTCCCTCTTTAAGAAATGAGTCATGCATCATTGATGACAATGGCATGCAATATGATACAAAATAATGCTTTGACATGCATACATTACCACCCGCAACATGCAAAACTTAAGCCCCTAATTTTCTCTAATACCTTAAAACAGATAGACTGGAACCCTCTAAAGTCCCTCCCTTTAGATGCCGCAGTCTCACATTTCAATAGAATTTTCACTGATATACTTAACCACTTCCCTCCTAGTAGAACCAAAAGACTCAGATCCAAAACAGCCCCCTGGCTAACTAAAGACACAAAACTACTTATACATCACCGAAATAAAATTTGGAAATACTACCAAAAATGCAAAACTCCCAACTCTCTTGCTGAATACAAGCAACTGTGAAATCAAATAAAAAAAATAGCCACTGACCGCAAATCCTACTACCTTAAACTTCAAAATAATCATAAAACCAACCCCAGAAAATTTTGGAAAAGTATTTCATCAATATTATCCACAGGCAAAAAAAGAGAACCCTTGCCCTGACCCAAACACACCAGACCTCCACCTAGCTACCCAATTCAACTCCTTTTTCATTTATTCCATAAGCAAACTCACCTCTTTTTTCCCTAGCAACATCCCCCCCAACTTAACTGATAAAAAAAACTTAACATCCATGAACCCTAAGTCCTCCCCTTTTACTTTCAAATCCATTCCTACCCACACTATAAAAAAGCTCCTACAAAAGTTAAAAACTTGCTCTAATGCCCCAGATGACGTTCCATCCAACTTTCTCCAACTAGCTGCTGATGGCATAGCCCTTCCAATCAGCATCCTAATCAATCGCTCCATTCAGGAGTCCTATGTACCACACCTCTGGAAAAAAGCCTTCATCATCCCCTTCCATAAAGGAGGTACAAACTGTTCAATCTCCAACTTTCACCCTATTGCTATCCTATCCCCTATCTCTAAGATGCTCGAAAAATGTATTCACCTCCAACTATTACCCTACCTACTGGACAACCAACTCCTAACTCCTACCCAACACGGGTTTAGACCAGGACATAGCACCACCACTGACCTTCTTTCCTTCCTCGAAATCATTAACTCTACTCGTGACTCTGGGAACATAGTTTCTACGCTCCTCCTTGACTTATCTAAAGCTTTCAACACTGTCTCTCATGAGCTTCTACTTTCTAAACTCTCCCATCTTAATCTCTCCTCTTCATCTATCAAATGGTTCTCCAGCTATATCTCAGCCAGGGAACAAGCTGTAAAATGGAACTACTGCACTTCCTCTTTCCTTCACACCCCAACAGCTGTACCCCAAGGCTCTTATTTTGGGTCCTTTACTATTTAACATTTTCATCAATGATTTCCACCAAAAGATCCCCAATGCTAAATTGGTGCAATACGCAGATGACTCCACTATGATCTGCTCAGCCAAAACTCTTCCTTTACTAACCTTATGCAAGAAGCCTTCTCCTCTACTGAGTCAGATGCTTGACAATCACCTAGCCCTAAATGCCTCCACATCCAAAATAATGATCTTTACCCCTTCTAGACATACTGCTGCTGACAAAGCATCCTTCGCTATACTTAGCCTAAACAAAACAACTATTGAAATAGTTCCCGATACAAAACTTCTGGGCGTCCTTATCGATGACCAGCTAAAATCTGACATCCATCTACAAACCAATATTAAAAAGACTCATAAAAAACTTGGTATGCTTTATCGACACAGACATTACATTTCTCTGTCTTCTAGACAACAGCTATCTACCACCCACCTCCTACCCTCCCTTTTGTAAGGAGCTCCACTACTCTCTAACCTCCAATCATCCCTAAAATCTAAACTTTCCTCATGCTATAACAAAATTTCAGTTTGCCACAGGATCCAAATCCTCTACTCACCATTGCAACTCCTTACATGCTCTAAATTGGTTGAAACTCCTAAGCTACCTCAATTTCATTCAACTAACTACAGCACACAAGCTAATTTTCATACCTTCTAACTGTCCATCACTCTCCACTTCCCTAAAACATCACCAGTCATACAGAACACTTAGATCCACAAATCAGAACCTCTTAGAACTTTACCAGCCTTTACACGCACCAGGGCAACTTCTACTATCATTCTCCCTTGCCAGATTATGGAACTCACTTCCCCCTTACATTAGAACTACTCCTAACCTACCATCCTTTAAAACCCTACTCCACTCTCACCTCTACTCCCTCTGTGAGTGCTCCTGTACCCATTCTACCTGATTCCTGATACCTATCCCTATTCTATTCTCCTCTAATCTCTGCCACTGGTTCAGTTCATCTCTCTAAAATTCCTTTGCCTAAATACATGTAGTGTATTAAATGAACATAAAGTTATTGTTTTTGCTAATATCTTATAAGTGATTAACTCAGCTCATACATTTCAAGATATGTAAAATCTTGCCTTGCTGTATATTGAATGTTAAACTGTTGTTCTTATATGCTGTACTAATACATTGTATATTGTCTTTCTGTCTGGAGCTTTTCTCCTCGGGCCTCCACTGAAAACAGGCTACCTTGGCCCAATGGACTTTCGCAGTTAACAAACTGAAATAAATACATAAATACATACAGACATTTATGTCCAGGTTGCTGTGTATTTCACACTAGGTCTGGAGATGTGACCAAATCATGTGACATAGAAATTAGAATTAGATCTAGCAACTGGGACAGTCTCTGCTGAATGTTCGACTTTAGGGGCATCAGGAACATCTTTAAGAATGGAAGTAGGAGTTAAGACACGTTCTGCAACAGGAACATTGTCTGGATTGCTCTGAGATCTAGAGTCTGTATCACAGGAACAATGCTGCAATATTAGTTCTGATACAGGAAGAAGATGTCTGTCCTGTACTCCACACCCTCAGCTTCTACAAAGTAGGGTCTCCACTCAGTACCTATACCTGTTACTTGACCAACCAGTCAAAACCTTTTGCTGCTTGTATCCTTACTGTCTCTCCTTCTTTCAATGGACAAAGAAATCTGCTTGATTTATCATAGCTGGACTTCTGGAAAGAATGCTTTCTGAATAGTTGGGTTTTGATTGTTCTGTTGTTTTTAGTTTTAGGCCTCAATACACTGGAACTGATAGGTAAGATTATTCTGGTTTGCCTAGATAGAAGTCTCTGAGCAGGTGAGCCAAGTATATTGTCACGGAGTATGTTTCTGAGATTGAGTAAATTCAAAAAGACATCAGTACTGTCACGCTTTGACTTCTCTAGTAATTTCTTTGCACTCTATTCTGTATGTTTTGCTAGTCCATTTGACTGTGGGTATTCAGGACTACTAGTAACATCTACAAAGTCCCATTCTTTTGCAAATTTCTGAAACAACTGACTGGTAAATTAGGTACCATTGTCAGAGACAAGCTTCTGTGGACTTCTGTGGACTGAGAGATAATGTTTCAACTTGGTAGTAACAGGAGTGGATGTCAGGTTAGGTAGTAACTCAATCTCAAATCAGTTTGAATAAGAATCGACCAACACTAAGTAATGCTGATTGCTCCACTCAAATATGTCAGTGGCTACTGTTGACCAAAGTAGTTCAGGAATTTGGCTTAGCTGAAGTGCCTCTTTTTGCAGATGTGGTTTAGTACTATTGCATACTAAACAAGAAGAAAGTACTTTGTCAATGTATTTTGCGAGAGAATGCCAAAATACTAGTCCTCTCACCCTTCTTTTGGTAGATTTGGAACCTGGGTGGTTATGATGCAAAATCTGGATATATCATGTTGTAAGGAAGTATGAACAACAATTTTAGAACATTTGAAAATAATGTCATCTTCCATCAACATTTCATCTCAGTAAGGAAAATAAAGCTGCACTTCAGGTGGTACACTAGATTACTTTGATGGCAATCCTACATGTATGTAGTGGTTGAGCTTTTGCAAACAGGATCTGTCTTTGTATGATCTCTCAGCTCATCAGGTTTCACAGTAGAAAATTACACACTTTCATGACATCAAAATCAAAATTCTCTGCATCAGGCTGTTCCGTTGTATTTCTGGGTGATCTGGATAAGGTATCAGCCAAATAAAGAAGTTTGCCTTTTGTATAGACCATTTTAAAGTTGTATTCCTGCAATTTGAACATTGTTCTTTGTAATCTTGCAGGAGCAGAATGCATAGGTTTCTTTAAAAACTGTTTGAACATGCAAACACAATTGCTAAATTTTTTTTTGCAATTTGAACAGATTGCATTTCAGTTTGGGAAAGAGATCTAGATGCATAGGCTACTGGTCTGCCATCTTGAAGAATAACTGCACCAACACCAAATTTTGAAGCATCACAGGAAAGAATGATGAATTTATTGACATGTTAGTATCTCAATGTAGGTGGCGTGCCAATTTTCTGCTTAAGGTCTTCAAATACTCTCTGGGACTGTTCTAACAAGACCATGCCACATTTTTGCATGTAAGCTCTCTCAAAGGCGCTGTCAACAAACTGAAGTCTGGTATAAACTTGCCCAAATAGTTGATCATGCCAAGAAAACATTGTAGAGCTTGAACATTATTTGGTGCTGGCATTTCAAAAATGGCTGCTTGCTTAGACAGATCTGGTCGTAAGCCAGTGCTAGCAAATAAATGACCTACATATGTAACTTCTGGTAGTCTGTATTTGCGCTTCAGAGGATTGAGCTTTACGTTCACTTCACATGCTCCATCTAGAACTTTCCTGAGGTTTCTGTCATGCTCTGCTTCACCACTGCCTCCAACTAATAAATCATCTACTATTATGGCACATGGATGACCTGAAAATATTTGCTCCAGTGGATGCTGAAAGACTTTACTTGCAGAATTTGTTCCAAATGGCATCCTGATGAATCTATATCTTCAAAATGGGGTACTGAATGTAGTCAGTAGTGAAGACTTGCAATTAAGCATCACTTGCTAAAATGAACTCTTTGCATCCAAGACAGAAACAACAGTGGCATTTGGTATTTGTTTAATTATTTATTTTACATTTGTTGACTGGGAGTGTTCAGCTGAGCTATTGCCCTTTTTCAGTGGAGGACTGGAGAGAAAAGCTCCAAAGGTATACAATGCAATAAAATAGCAATACATATACATTTCAATAAAAATAGCAATAGAGAATTTTAGTAGTTAAAATATGTAAGCTACATACATGTATATTGTTGACAGATAAAACAGTACTATAAACAAAAAGGAAAATGTTAAAATAGTAGAATAAGTTGTATGTTTTGGTTTAAAAACAGAGCTGAGTAAATATAAGGTTAATATTAAGGCTGTGACTTCCTCAACTGTTCGCATAGGGTGATAAGGTCTCTTTAATGCTTTATTCAAATCTCTCAGGTCAATGCATATTCTGATTTCATCTGAGCCTTTTTTGTGAGCAGCTACCAATGATGACACCCATTCAGTAGGTTGTGTAACTGGGCAAATTACACCTTGTTGCACCATTTTACCCAACTGAGCTTTGACTTTGCTCTGCATAGCTATTGGAACTCTTCTTGCTGGTTTGACCACTGGGCTGACCTCTGGGTCTAACTTCATAGAATACAAAACTAGAAGTTTGCCTAGCTTGTCCTTGAAAACATCAGCATATTCTGAGAAAATAGTATTACTGAAGCTGGAACTGGGACACATGCTTATATAATGAACTTCTTTAGTAAAGGAAAGCAGATTATTTCTCAAACTATCTCTGAGACCTAATAAAGACTGCATAGGTCTTCAGACTACATATAATAATAACTTCTGACATTTCCCAGCCAAATAACATGAAAGAACTACCGAGCCTTCGGTCTGAATTTCTTCACCTCCATACGTAACAGGTTTTGCACAACTGACCACATTAAGTTGTTCACCAGCTCCCAATTTAGCAAATGTTTCTGCTGGCATAACGTGACACTTTGAACCAATGTCTACTTTGATCTTGGTGGGTTCCCCATGGATCAGGACAGTAAAAAATACTTCATTCTTTGCCAATAAATCTACTACATTAATTTTTTCACTGACTGCTGATACATCAACTACATAGAAATTAGACTTGCAGCTTTCTATATTATCACCTTGCTTTTTTAAGTGACCTTCTTTGTAACTGAGTGAGGTTTACTTGATATGCAAAACTTTTGAAATGGTTCCTTTTTTACAGTTGTGGCATTGCTGAGCAAATGCTAAGCACTTTTCTTTTTTAGACTCGTGCTTGGCACCACAATTGCAACAGTTAACAATAAAGCTTGACTTGGGTTTTGCTGATTTACCCTCATACTGCACTGAGCATGCTCCTTTAACTGAACTAGTATTAGAACTTGCTGTAAGACTATGTTTTTTTCTTGCCACACCCACAGAGGCTGCAGCTGCCATGTGCCTGTTTCTGCTTGCCACATGCTACATGTTATCTACATTTGTTCTGGAGTCTGCTGAAGCAATGCTCTTATCACTTGCGAACATACTTGTGTGCCTTTCTGTAACTTCATGGATTTGACAAATCTCAATATCTTTACTCAGTGTTAAATCACTGTCATGAAGCAAAATCTTTCTCACAGCAGCACTATTAATATCACACACAAACCTGTCCTTTATTAACTTATTTTTAAATCACCAAACATGCAGGTTTTAGCTTTGTTTCTCAGATCAGTAATATAAGCTGCAAAAGTTTCTCCTGGCTTTTGATCTCTTGTGTAAAACAAATGCCTCTAATGTAAAATGTGTCTGGGGGTTGCACATTTCTCTTATTTTGTATTTCAAACACTTAGGGTATTCTCTTGATTCAGCCTGAACATGAACAACAATATGATGGTTTTCCACCTCTCCTTCATATACTGCTGGTGCATACACAAATGAATGCTCTCTTTCAATGTCCTCTGACCCAGCTAGGTTGAACAAAATGAATACCCTGGTGTGTACATCTTTATCAGAATAAGCTGCTTGTATGAAAATATCTTATTCTTGCTCAAATATTCTCCAGTTCTTTGCAATATTCTGATCAAATACAAGTGGACCTGGTCTATGCCAGAAATTTATGCCAGTACTTGTAGCTATGCCCAATAGCTGAATAACTGAACTTTATGAAATACATTGTGAAATAAATCTCCATGGCACAAGAATACCTTTTGAAACCACTGTACTTCAAGAAATTACCTCTTGTCAGTGTAAGAAGCATTTCAGAATAACTGCACTGTGCAAATAAACTGGGCAGCAGAAGAAGCTCAGAATAAGAAAAATTTTGATGTAACTGCACTTTGCAAATAAACAGTACACAGCACACTGAAACACTTCCAACATAGCTAAATAACTCTTTACTGTGCAAGAAACACTGTACTGGTGGCCCTTTGCGAATAGACACACCCAGCACAAGAAACTTTTTGAAATGGCTGTATTTTAACAGCACTTCACAAAATAGTTGCACTTTGCCCACAATTAACTCTTCAGAATAAATGCACAGTAATAAACATACACTGTAAGCACTTTTACATAATTTGCAATACTTCTAATAACTCTAGTTATGCCCTGAATAGCTTCAATCAATATCAAATAGCAGTTTATGCCAAAGCACTGTAATTTGCCAAAACAAAAAATGCAGTTGCTTTATTTATGCTTAATGTGCCCTTTTTGCCCTTTATTATATTTGTTTTGCCCATTTCATCTCTTTTCTTGACCTCGTGTTACTCTAAACATTATTGTTTTGCTTCAAACATGATTGTTTTGCAATTCTGAAGTGACTCTGAATCTCCTATGTGCTTTTCTGATAAACATTTTATCAACTATCTTAACCCTTTTTTGCTGTCAGTTTTTTTTAGTTTACCTTCACTATTAACTCTGTACCTCATAGCTCTGAAAAGCAGTCTCTGGAATCCCACTTCTGACACCATGTCACTCATCTGGTCAGGATGAAACAGATGAACATTCATGGGTTCTGTTCAAGTAGCTTTATGTACAAACACATCAGGATTTAGGCTTAATAACTTTAACTTAGATAAACATATAAACATATAAACTGACTATCTTTTTCATACATGCTCACAGTCTGGCTGCACTCTCAAAATGTCACCGAAGCTAGCATGTGCTTGCTATTTATATGCACGTACTGTCCTTGGAAATGCTTCTTAAAGATACAAAACACATACACATTCTACACCTAGGATATATGATACAAATAAAAATGAATGGCTTGCCCTTAAAATGTTAACACATCTCTAAAAAGATGTTTTGTGTGTAAAGATGACAAAAAGATGAAACATGGAACTGATAAGTAGTGGTCTATCTTTCATTTCATGTTGAGACTCTATACCACAGACATTAGGATTATGTTGCACTCAGAGGTTTCACACTTCCATCTCCCTGCCCTGATCCCATGTACTCAGAGGTTTCACACTCCATCTCCCTGCCCTGATCCCATGGTGCTGCTGTTTTTGCACATCCATGATTCTTCAATAATCTGGGTATTTTACTCATAAAGGAGAAATACCCTGTGGGCATGTTGGTGACAAAGGAGGTTTCAATTTGCATTTTTCAATTTTCTGTTGCTTTTTAAAATGAAACAACGCAGTTAAAGCAGAGTCCAAAATACTAAAACCAAAATCAAAACCACTGCTTCAAATCACCTCAAGAAACAGCAACAGCACCAAAAATGAAATCTAGAAGTTATCCATGCATTTTATCGAAACAGTCAAGTACTTTCATTCATACACAGTGAACTTCATCAGAACTAAATTAACTTTTCTATACATGGGAACTATATAGTATATTCAATCAACTACATCCAGTAAGAATGACAAGAAATTATACAATTAGTTAAAACCTTAAAGAAAAAACAATCCCTATTAAAAACATCAAACACATATAAGACTGTTAAAACAGTAAACCAAAGGAATATAAAATATATATTTAATAAATTCTTCCAAAAATTCATTTGTTAGGATGATAATTATAATTTAGTTGCTCTTAGTTTTAAAACAGCTACCATGAAAATTACATCATTTGAACCTGGGGATCTATTGGCTTGTAAGTGTAACTGCCAATATAGCTCCCGGTACTCTAATAAATCTTTCAATGGCCACCCCTGGGCTTTTTATGCACTTGCTCTAAAATGTGAATTTTTGGTTGAATTTATTACATATATATGTTATATTCCTTTGCTTTACTGTTTTAACCATTTTATATGTGTTTGATTTTTTTTAATAGGGATTGTTTTTTCATTAGAGGTTTGCTGCAAACTTTCCTGGCTCAAGAGGCCAGAAAGAAAGCAGAACTTTATCAAAGTCTTGAAAATACTCCCAAAAAGCAATCAAAGACATGTCAGTTTGCCGGACACTTAGACTTCACCACTGAGTCCCTGGTAACAGACTTTGGTGAGGAAGACAGTGTTGCTTCCTTGAGTTGTGAATAGGTGACCCCAAATTTGGCAACATTTTCTACCTAGTATACAAGAAAGGAGGATGGCCCACAAACCCCATTCTATCATCATATATGCAGCAGTTGTAATAGGTGTGTGCTCAGGTCTTACTAGGTGGCCCAATCCCTATTGGATATCTTGAAGGATGCCACTAAGGTGATCTGAGATAGCATGGATTCTGTAACTGCAGCACCGAAAAAGTTAGACCAGAAACGTTGCCTTCCCTGGGACTGAGCAGTTTGGTTGGATACCTCTGTATCAGACCCCTTTGTCTATAGACCAGCCCTAAGGAAGTGCAAGCTCCTCAAATCCCTACTGTTCACCTTCCAGATAGGGCATCAAGGATGATGTACAGGTTTAGGAAGCATATGCTCATGTCCTCTACACTGTCTTTGGGGAAACTGAACTATCTGACCAACACAGTGTATTTACAGAGGAATCGAGCATTTACTGAATGGCCCAAAAAGGAAAAACTAATGCCAGAACCCAAGCACAACCTCCACAAATCTCATGAACTGCATGGTCTGCATTGTACACAGTGTGGCTTAATATTTGTCTGTTTATGTATTTACTAATTTAATTATTTATTTTATTTATCATTGTCTTTATTTACCAGGAAAGTCTAACTAAATAAAGCCCCTTTTCATTGTACCCCATGGAAGAAAGGCCTCAACAAAGAATAAAAGTACACTGTGGCAGATTATAATAAGAATGAAACTGGACGCTGTCCAGGGCCTACAGCTTCAGAGGGCTCCATGGCCAGCTAACAAAACACTTTAATTTGAAGTAACTAATTCCATTCACACCTATAGTATAACCTAATGAATAAAGTATTTTTTTTTAGTGAACACAGGTCCTGGATGTAGCAAAGCACAGGAAATAGTACAAGTGCAGACAGCAACCAAGAAGCACTTACTGCCTTCATGAATTCTTTGCTGCAGTTTGAATCCCTGTCATTCTTGTATGTGCTCAGGAACTGAAACCCTGATCATTGTCATAAGTGCCCAGAAAATGGATGCTTTCCATCACTGCAGTCAGCTCTGGAACCACTGAGTATGAGCGAGCTGCAGATGAAGGTCAGGTGTCCGAAATGTTGTTAAATGTCTGTTAAATTTGGTAGACTTCTTTGAGACAGTCACCAAAGCCATGGATGAGGGGAAGACAGTACACACTGCCTACCTTGACCTGGCCAAAGCCTTTGACACTATTCCCCACTTGGGCATAATAGATAAAACTATCTCAACTAGGCATCAATCCATATGTTGCCAGATGAGTAGCAAACTGGCTCACTGATAGAACCCACCTAGTCAAAATAGGCTAATCCACCTCAAGCAGTAGACCCATAACAAGTCTCGTACCCCAGTGTTTGGTCTTGATGCCTCTGTTATTTGGGATATACTTTTCTGAAGTGTAGGCCAAAACCAGTAGACTATGGCTGACCAAGTCTGCAGATGACTGCAAGTTGGGTGCTGTTATCAATTTCCCTAGTGATGTGGATATTCTCCAAGAGGGTCTCAGTCAGACAAATGACTGGTGCCAGAAACATGGCCTCAAGCTGAATACCAAAAAAATGCATAATCATCCCCTTTGGGGAAAGTGACATCCCCACAAATTATCACATTAATAACAATGTCCTAAGTACACAATCAGTCATGAGGGATTTGGGCACCCAGGTTGATAGCAACCTGACTTTTGACCACCATGTTGCTTCCATTGTACAGAAACCCTTCAACATGGCCCACCTCATAAGTAAGGGTATCGCATCCAGGGACAAGGAGGTCATAACATCCCTGTATTCCTCCCTTATAAGGCCCATCATTGAGTACAAAACCTTTTTTGGCATGTACCCTGCAAAGAACATGCAGCAGCTGGAGAGACCACAGAGGTTCCTCACCAGGAGAATCCAGGGTCTCAAACATCTACCATACACAGATACGCTAAAAGCGCTATCCCTCCTACTCAGTTTCATACAGACTTCTCAGAGGTGATCTCTGTGTGGCATGCAAGGTGATCATGGACCCCACCTTTATGGGACTGCTGCATATCCACAAGTCAAGCTCCACTCAAGTAACTCACATGCATGGCCTCAACCTGGTCTGTGACATCAAAAGGACTTGTTGGTGGGACAGATTTGTGTCCCAGAGACTCCCCCATCTGTGGAATAGATTCCCTCTCCATGTCAAGCAATGTACCTCTTTACACCTTTTTAAGTGCAACCTGAATAACTGGATGGGAAACAGAAAATACACCCCTGGGATTCCACCCATGGCCCTGCTGTATGGGGGCATCGGGGGCTGATTTGTCTAAACATGGGCTAAACTCTTGGCTAGGCTTATAAGGGCCTTAGGCCAATAGCCTAGTAACCTCTTCTGAACCTATGTTGCTGCAGGAATTTGAATTGTGTCGCTGCTTATTTATTGATCAGTCACTGCCGTCACCTCTGCAACCACCGAGCATGAGCTAGCTGCAGATGGAGGTCAGCTGTTTGAAATGCTGTCAATCACTGCAACCAGCTCTGCAACCACCGAGCATGAGCTAACTGCAGATGGAGGTCAGCTGTTTGAAATGCTGTCAATCACTGCAATCAGCTCTGCAACCACCGAGCATGAGCTAACTGCAGATGGAGGTCAGCTATTTGAAATAATGTCAATCATTGCAATCAGCTCTGCAACCACTGAGCATGAGCTAGCTGCAGATGGAGGTCAGCTGTTTGAAATGCTGTCAATCACTGCAATCAGCTCTGCAACCACTGAGCATGAGCTAGCTGCAGATGGAGGTCAGCTGTTTGAAATGCTGTCAATCACTGCAACCAGCTCTGTAACCACCAAGCATGAGCTAAGTGCAGATGGAGGTCAGCTGTTTGAAATGCTGTCAATCACTGCAACCAGCTCTGTAACCACCAAGCATGAGCTAGCTGCAGATGAAGGTCAGCTGTTTGAAATGCTGTTACAGGAATTTGAATTATGTGCAGCCACCGATTTATTGAATTATCAGCTGAGAGTCAGCTGTTTGATTTTCCATTTAAGTCCTGGAATCCCATGCTGGAAATGTATGGCTGCAGAGGTGTGTGTGTGTGTGTGTGTGTGTGTGTGTGTGTGTGTGTGTGTGTGTGTGTGTGTGTGTGTCCAGATTGGAAAGTTAGTCAGTCATGCTGGTTGTCTTTGTGTGGGTTGTGATTAATGCCAGCCATAAGATTAAAACACTCTGGTTAAATAACTTGCTCAGAGGCACACAGAATCAAACTCTGCATCCTTGCATACAGGAACCAGACCATTAACAGCTTAGATCTTTAATCCTCTGCACTAACTGTCAGCCTTTCACACACACTCATTTTCTGATAAATCACTGAAGGGTAAAAGTCAGTGAGGCTTACATATGGTCAACAATGACAGTCATTAGCATTCTGTACAATTATTAATGCACTGCTCCCTGTAGTCAAAAGTATAGGTTTAAACCCTTTCACTTCCATTTGCCTATTGTGTGACTTTGATCAAGCTGAAATTGATGGTCATATCTGTTTCTGTGTCTCTATATAAATACTTGATTACTGCATCCTACTATTCCAGTTGTAACTTATGAATTAACTTTGTGGATTAATGTTGTTGTTTCATGTGTTAGGGGTGTGGAGTTTGAATCCTTCCCTTCCCCCTTTACATGAGTCTGGCAATTAGCACAGAGGGTTAAGACTGTAAACTGTAGTTCTTGTGGTTTAGGTTTTGCTTCCCTCATCTCTCATTTCCTGTTGTGTGTCCTTGACCAAGTCACTTAACCAATGATTTTGGGCTAGGCTCCTCTGTGGTACCCTGGACTGCAAGCCAAGATTAGTTATTGTGTAAAGAAAGGAAATAAACAGAGGCACCATCATATGAGACATCTTCTTTGGGTATCATCCTTGGTTTCCTTGCTTTGTTGAATATTGATAGTGTGTTTATTATTTATTTGTGAATAAAATGCACATCGTGAAGTCTATGAGTTTAAAATTATTGCTTTAAGTATGAATGCATTTTTAATTTACCTTTTTTTTCTGGCATGCAGGTGACAAATGCACTGTATTTGGGCTACAACGGTTTGTCCACCACTTAGTGTAGATGACTAAGGCTACAGAGCTGCTTCTTGTAGTGCAGGGTTTGATTCCCTCAACCTTTGTCTTTTGCATGAGTCTGACAAAATCACATCAACAGACAGTATTCCTGGGCTAGTCCTGAAAAGGGAGACTTGTGTTCGGTGAGCTGTCACAGCCTGTTAGCAAATGTGTATCACGTGTCATTTGAATTCCTGAACCCTTCATGTGGCCACTAATTTGTGGTTCAGTATGTCTCTTCTAGTCTCAGCATGTCTCTTCTAATTTAATGGGTTGCCAGCTGCGTTAAGTTTACTCTGTCTCATGCTGTCTGTTTTCAATGTGAGAACAGTTTCTTTAGAAAATGTCTCTCAGTCTTTTTGCTGAAAATTTTGAAATAAAAGTTTTAGTTAAAATTCAAATTTCTGTGATAATTGTAAAAGTAAAGAAGTAAAAAAGTAAGGGAACCAAGAGGTTTGAACAGTGTTTTATGGCAATCAGTGAGAGACAGACAAGTAATGACATATTGCTGGGAGTCCTGGTTCATTACCCTGCATAGGGCCCCATTTCATCACATGTTGCAACAATATGGCATTATCTGGCATTCAGGTAGGTCAGGCATGTACTGAATGATGTCATAGATGATAGCTATTCTTGATGACAATGATGACATAGGGAGGCCAACAATTAGATGTAGATATCCTGCAAGTATGTAAGCCACCCCCCAAAAATAGTATGCTGAATGCAATAATATTTCTTATTTCTGTATGACCTAAATGTTGTTTATATGCAAATTGGGGCTATGGTTGTTTTTGAATTAATTCTGTTCAAGGAGTAGTACTTTAATGTTGTTTTTGATTAAGTCTAGCATATCCCATCTTATCTAGTTTTAGGGTTTGCATTAAATAGATAATTGTAATTGAGAAAGTATTGGAGCAGATTTTTGGTTATCTACTTTTACCCATAATTCAGTAATTCCTGCTTTGTCTGGAACTGCTGAAGGCCAAAAATAGCTTATTTTCTCTAACTTATTCAGCATGCATCCTGCAGTAAATAGGGATAGTTTCAGTTATTTGTTGATATGATTGGGATGCAGTGGTTTCAGGTTATTCTATGAGGACCTTATTTTGGTTCTGTGAAGTTATACAATAGTAGAATATTAACATGTGAGGTAAAACTTACAGAGAATTTGAAAAATTTGTAGATATGGGGTTAATAGATTTTTTAGTCCATGTCATTGGGGGATGAAGGTGGAACAGTTCATGACTGAGACCCTGTTATGTTAGCACATGATAGCATAGGAGGTTGACATTTGCAATGTGGGAAACAGTTACAGAGAATGCACTGGGGTATTCAGGGTCTAGTCGAAGGAAGAAGAAGGATTTGGAAGAAAAGGAAATATTTACAAATTGGTACCACAGTGTCAATTATGTAATATTATGTAATTGAGGGAGGTACAGTAACATTGTTTTGAGTCTGCAAATTATATACTAAGCTTAAGATTGCTGTACCCAGAGTAGGAAAATACACTGAGGTATCACGCTTGGACTTAACATTTTTCCTGCATGCATTTTGCGATCATAATTATGGTCCTTGAAGTTTACACAGGCAACTATTTGTCAGACCCCACCCTATGTCACTGTCTGTATTCAGTGTCCTCCTTTGTATGCAGTCCATAGTATCTCACCCACCCAATTCTACAGTGATATTATTCTTTTATAATACCTTTGTCTATTTCTTGCCAAGCAGGTAATAAAAGTGGGAGTCTCCCAAAAAATAATGCTCCCCTTGTTATAGTTTACTACTACCTGCATAGTGATTTGTGCAATTTTTGTATCCTTGTTTACCTGCTTTGTGTTCACTCTCTCTAACTCTCTCTGTTTTTATGACCTCCAGCATGTTTTACATCACTACTTTCCTATATGTGTCATATTTATTGTAAATTACTCCAGGGGGGCACCACTGGTAATTACTCTTTTTAAACTGGGAGTGTATTCCATACCAATATATTGGTTTCTGTCCATTAGCTAGTTTGCTATCCAGAAGATAATGCAGAAGTTTATATTTAGATTGATTAGCTTATTGATATTTCCAGAATGTGGGACAGTAGTCAAAGGCCATGATCACCTCCAAGAAGGTAGTGTGAACACATACGCTATAGTCTAATGCATCAATGGCTTGCGAAAAAGAACTCCATGAGGTTCAAGAGGTAGTATCTAATTTTGGCAAACCTGACCTTTCTTGGGTCTAGAGCTTTTAGGCCACCTATGTCCTTGTTAATAAGTTCCATAGTGATGCATTCCATTGCTTTGCAGATATGGCAGGTGAGGCTTGCAGGGCTGTAGTTTCTTGGATCAGTAGTGGATCCCCTCTTATGGAGTGAGATGACTACTGCCAGAAGTGTAAGTAGAGTGGGGCAAAGGTGGCAGGTGCTCTGGAAGCATGGTGTTAAGGGAAGGAAATGGCAAGATCCATTTCTTTTATTCTTACATAAATTTGAGTATGGGCAGTACAGGGTGAGGCTGTCAGAACCTGGTGCTCTGTCAGACTGAAAATCAGCCTTTTTTTTTCTTTGCTCACACATAAAGCATGGAAGCATCAATACCTGGTACTCCTCTGTACAAAAGAAGGAAGGAGCACTAGATTTGAAGAACAGACTCATTTTTGCTCTCCCCTATAATATAAGGGCATTAGTGCTTGGCAATTCCTTAGGCAGGAGTGCCAGATCAAAGAAGGGATTTTTTTTTTATACTCATCAACCTACCATTGTGCAGTGCTACAAGTGCACTAGGGATCAAATAAGCCAGCTAATGCTCTGACTACTGCAGTTTGCCATTTTTCTGAAAGAAATCCACTGGAGAGGCTGAGGTTTGTCATTGTCTTTGCTGTGTTGTACTTCCCTTTCACCTTGATCGCTTTTACTGTGGCTATTATTTTGGGCCACATAGGTCAATGCTGGTCTGACATCAGAGATTACTAGCTGTTATGTCACTTTTGCCTTGTTTTCTCATGAGTTTCCTTCATTATTACCATGTTATACATTAGCACTAGACTGCAGTAGTACACTGCAGTAAAGATAGAGGTACTACATATGCTGTAGTCTGCAGTAGTGCATTGCAGTGAAGATACAGGTACTACAAATGTTGTAGAATACAGTAGTACATTGCAGTGAAGATACAGGTACTACATGTGCTGTAGACTCCAATTGTGCATTGCATTGAAGGTACAGGCACTACATATGCTGTAGTCTGCAGTAGTGGATTGCAGTGAAGATACAAGTACTACATATGCTGTAGACTGCAGTAGTGGATTGCAGTGAAGATACGGGTACTACATATGCTGTAGACTGCAGTAGTGCATTGCAGTGAAGATACAATACTACATATGCTGTAGACTGCAGTAGTACATTGCAGTGAAGATACAGGTACTACATATGCTGTAGACTGCAGCAGTGCACTGCAGGGAAAATACAGTTACTACATATGCTGTAGACTGCAGTAGTGCATTGCAGTGAAGATACAGGTACTACATATGCTATAGACTGCAGTAGTGCACTGCAGTGAAGATACAGGTGCTACATATGCTGTAGACTGCAATAGTGCACTGCAGTGAGGGTACAGGTACTGCATATGCTGTAGATTCATCTGCCCTGTTCTCACATTTCTGTTTCCCTACTGTTCACCAGCTGTGCTGTATATTTCACTGCACTGATTGACTGATGTCACTTTTAGTGCTGGCATTTACCTCTGATATACTGATTCTATACTATATACATCAGATTGATCCTATTGTTCTGGTGATAATACAATGGACAAGTCCCACTAACATGTCTGTGTATTTTAGTCTGGATGTCTGCTTATCTGCTTTCATAAGGGCAGTATACATGTTTTGTTTTTAGTGCCCACTTCTGCATCATCTCATATGATATATGGCATGCTTAGGTTTTGACTGAATAAGTGCTGTCCTTGATGCATAATTTCTGTGTTTCATTCTGCTGAATCAATAAGTGTATGTGTCTTTTCCATATTTCCAAGGCACAAAAACAACACCAGAAAGTCAACGTATTAAATGGATACTCTCCGTCACTGCCAAAACAGAAATGCTTGCTGGCACTAACTCGAATAAGGCACAAAAGTAATCCACTACAAAATTTAATCACCCACGAAGAAGAGCAACAATGTATCTTACAAACACTTGTAACAGTTAAGCGCTTTCATCCGCTAAAATGCGGACTTCTTCAGAACTACTGAAAACATAACAGAACAGTTCTTTTAAAAACTTTTTGGTGCCAATATTCATACAAACATTTAAAGTGACAGTGCTCACATGCTAAAAAGTATTTGATACTATGATGCTTATATATTTTCAAACTATTATATACATATACTTTAATACATAACTGAATTATCAATATAATAATAAAATATTAATATAATAATAAAATGTTTTTAAAAATAAAATCTATGTTAAAAATTATTACTTGAAAAATTGATGTAGATACAATTGAAAGTAAAAAGGAAAGTACCTGGCAAGTGCTGACAGACTCTACTAATGCATCGGGTATTAATGACTTTAAAGACTTTCCTTTTTACACTTTGAGTTTCTTAATTAATGAGTTATATTTTATCACAGTATCATATTTATTAGATAAATATTAGTAATGTCTATTTATGGAACATTCATATCAATTCATTCAGTTGTATCTACATCAATTTTATAGAAACAATTCAATTCAATTCATCTAGTTCTGAAGAAGTCCGCATTTTAGCGCATGAAAGCGCTTAACTGTTACAAGTGTTTGTAAGATACATTGTTGCTCTTCTTTGTGGGTGATTAAATTTTGTTGTGGATTACTTTTGTGCCTTATTCGAGTTAGTGCCAGCAAGCATTTCTGTTTTGGCAGTGACGGAGAGTATCCGTTTGATACGTTGACTTTCTTTTCCATATTTGTTTATATTTCTTCCAAATACTTGCACTGGTGTGCCATTTACTATTTTCTATCACATGCCTTATGTTGATATTCTCAATGCCTGTGACACTTTGTCTTCGACTCATTTGTCAACAAGTGTGCAATGCCATTAAATGTTCCTGCTCCTGGAATGTTCACAGTCATTGTTCTGGTCTATTTTGTAGGACAGTATTTCATCCATCATATTTGTAGTACCTTATTCTTGCATCTAAAAGTCTTTGTTGCACTTCCTAATTATGTATATCTATGTTTCTTTCATGTGTCTGTTTCTGCCTCTATATACATTTTACTTTTTATTATTTCATTGAGTATCACACACATTTCTATAAGTCTATACAGTTTTATTATGCTATCACTGTCTGTTTTCACCTACATTACGTCTGACTGCCATTGTCCAGTTTATAGCATATCACTGTGCTACTTAAAGTTACTCAGAGTAAATGTTGCTACTGTATGTGCTATGCTTCACAATATCTCTGTCCCAGATTCAATGGTTCCTGTCTGGCTTTTTTATGTGTTGTTCTAGACTATTTATAACATTGACACAACTGTGCAACATTTTACAAAACAAACATATTCTTAATGAATGTTGCCCACTCTGTGTGCAAAGGTGAGTAGGCGAGTACCACTCAATCCTTTTACTGAAATGCTTTAATTTACCTTTCACTTAAATCTGTCAGAATTTGTGTGCACATTCTAGAGAAAATGATATCTGGTCCTAAAATATGGAAACCTTGGGACACTTTTATGAGGTGGTGAATAACATTTCCTTCTATTCAAGTTGCACATAGCGTGCTAACTTCTCAGCAAACCTGCATTTTTTTATTTAGACTGAAGAGGACAAAATTGGAAGAAGCTGCATTAAATTGACAATATCAAATACAACATTTATGTGATGTATATGCATGCACAAACACACACACACACACACACACACACACACACACACACACACACACACACACACACACACACACACACACACACACACACAAAATGAGGTTATGATGGGTGCAGAAGCTGTGGCTGCAAGTTGTCTACTATTTTATAGAAAAATGAGGCTTTAGTCAAATATAGAGTTTAGGCTGGTAAAAAGGACAGAGGCAGTAAGAAGAATCTGACTGTGATAACTGCTTGTAATTTTTGTATTTGATTTTCTCACTAACTTAAGTCTTATTTGAATATAACAGTGACAAAACAAAAAGTTCACAGCAACCACGGCTTAAAAATCCACTATTTATTTACAACAAACAGACAGTAAGCACTTTCAAGCTCACAGTTCTTCTTCAGACTAATATACACAGCACAACTGCTCATTATTTAAAATACAAATAGACCAATCAGCAAACTTCAAAAATCATCTATGCAAATCCCTGGATCTAACAGGTTTCAAAGAAACGTTGTTATTTAAACCTGATTTCCTATCAGCAAGAAATGTACATATCCAGTGCAGTTCCCTTTCTTCAAAGTCACCACCTCTAGGACCCATTCTGACTATCTCAATTACTTTAAACTTAAAGTAAAGTAGTGAGTCTAGCTCATAAACATGTTTAACAAGTGCATGTGTTAGATCAGCCTTTCTCAAAGCATATTTGTGCTCACAAATACGTTCATATAACATCCTTAGACTTGCCAACATAAAAGCTTTCACATGCCACACATGTAGCTAAATAGATGATATTCATAGTTTTGCAGTTGGCTAACACTTCAAAAATATTTTTTTCTTAGAAACTGGAAGTATGAACTCATTCAGTTCATCTATAGAAGAACAATGTCTACAGGAACCACAGGGATGTGTGCCTTTTAATCTAGAATGCACTTCCATATTATGCTCTATATACTTATGGTCTCTGTAACAGAGACATTGCGTAAGGGATTTCTTATTTTTGTAGGTGTAATTTGGTTTAACACCCACAATATTACAGATGCTAACATCCATTGTCAAGATGTTCCAGTTCACATCAATCGTCTGTCTAATTCTTCTAAATTCACTAGCATAAGGTAGCACTAATGGAAGAATCTGCAGCTTCACATTCGCAACTTGATGTATTACAGGAGGTTCAGCTGAGAAATAAGGACATTCTACAGTCAATCTCTTAGACTTGATATCTTCTTTCATCTCACTTATTTCTTTTTTATTGTAGCCTCTAGTCAGAAATTCATGTGCTATCATATCTAAATCAGTGGAAAATCCATCAGTGGTACTATTCAGCCGAGATACCCTCATCCCTTGTGTTTTCATAATATTTTTAAACATATGAGAGGGATGCATACTGTCACATTTCAGTATGTTATTTCTTCTGGAGGGCTTTCTATATAGAGTGGTTGACAAACACGCCATTTCATCCTTAGTTACATACTTCTAAAAAAAATATCTGAACACGTGACAGTACTGGTAAACTTTAGAAACTCAGTAGTTCTATTCAAATATTCTGTAAACTCGTTCAATTCATTCTCAGTCCCTCTCCATAATAAAGCCACATTGTCAACAAATCTCCTATAAAAAAGGACCTTTGATGTAAAAATACAGTCAAAAACAAACTGTTCTTCCCGTTTTGCTAGAACCATGTTGGCGTAGCTATTACCACACGATGTGTCTGTTTGCTGCAAATAAAGCCGTGATTGCTGTGAACTTTTCGTTTTGTCTCTGTTATTTTACTATTTTGAGAAGTTCCAGCTTTGTCTTGTTAGGAGGCCATTCTTACATTTATCTTATTTGAATATAGTTATTACTCTGCTGTTCAAGTAATTATGTTAGAAGTGAGACATTTTCATTTTTTAGTTTTTTTTTTTTGTTGAAGAGGAGGTGGCCTTCTTGCCGGTGTTCAGAGTTTAGTAAATATGCTTTGGAGGTGTGAAACACCTATTTAATGTCTAGAGAAGAGTCATTCCTATGTATAATTCATTAGGAAAGTAGTGGATGAAGGATAGACCCCCATGGAGCACCTACTTGGACTGGAAGTGGTTATAAAACAACACTTGTCAATCGATTGTGTGATTGCTTAGATAGCTGGTAAACTATGTTACTGATAGCTGACACAGACTACAGTCTCTGTGTTGTAAGTACTGACTGTGCCAGAAGCTTTATACCAGTTTGCTAGAGGACAATGGCTATTTAATTTGAATCTAACTTGGTTTTAACAACTTGTGATGTCTGCAGTAGAGCATATTCAGTGCATTTTCTGGCCTTGAAGTCATGTTGAAAAGAAAACTGCAGATTGCATTTTGCCAAGTTCATCAGTAGCACTTATGTAAAATATTTACATACAAAGGTTTTGATTTATTGTTTATATGTGTGCATGCGACTCCATATATTTGTATAGAAAATGTGTATTATTTTGCAATTTAAGTGAGCTTGTCAACAGACCTCTTATAGCCATAGCGACTAAATTTTTGGTCAAAAGTCCAAGAATTTTTTAAGACTTTGTGGAATGATACTCTCATTTCACAGAAAGAAATGGTATTGTATTCTAGACACAACAAATATAAAAAAAGACTACTCGTATCTAACTTGGCAATATTTGCAATGGCTAGAAAATCTTTAACAAGGAACTGGAAGACTCCAATTGAAACAAAGTTTGAAGATTTACTACTTCTGCTAAAAGATACACCAATCAAAGAAATTATAATTAAGGAGAGAAGAATCTACCCTAACAAACCACAATCCTTGGTTGAAGGTTATGCCCGTTATTGACTCATTTTGTTTATCTAGTTAAATTATTTTATTCATTTCTAGAATTTAAATTTTGTCTTGAATTATTTTCTATAATTTTGATCTCAGGTTTCATTGTATATATTGTATATAGTTTTATTTGAGTTTCTTTTTTTTATATTATAAGTTGTATCTAATTATATACTATATTAATGTCTCATTCTATTAAATCTTGTTACTACTTTAAAAATTTTCATAAAATACTTTTAGAAAAACTAGACCACTTATAGCCATAGCCAAGACCCAAGGGTGTTAAAAAACAATATGATGTAAACAAATCCAAAATTACCAATAAAATTACAATTACAATTTAATTAAAATATATGTATAGTTAATTCTTAAAGTGTCTGCAGTATGTACATTTAATTATAGTAGTTACACCATAGTTAAACTAAGTGAAATCATATATTAAAACAGAAATATTTACGCAATGAGTAGAACTGCATAGGGCTTACTTAGATAAGCTGTTTGGTTTATGATCTTTCAGTGGATGACTTAAGAAAGTTTGAATGATTTCTCATTTATGTTATGTACTGGTATGTTTCTTCTGAAAGTAGTTATTCACCAATGAATATTGCACTAATTGTTACTCTTTTGTGTAATTGTAGTTGATATTTGTGGGTCCTCGCGATGTATTTTGTTTAGAGCCAAAAAAGGCTCAACTGGAAAAACCTACACCTGAGTCATCAGAGTAACAACATCTATCACAATTTTGACAACTGTTTACATTTGTATTCCTGGTTCACAAATTCTGCTTCTCCAGAAGAGCATTATGATAGCAAAACTATTAAGAGTAACACACACACTCATGCATTTTTACACAAATGCACATATTCCATATGTGTGCACATGTATATTTGTTTATTTATTATACTTGTTTACCAGAATCTTCGAGTACTTTTATTATAAAAACACAAGCGCTTTCACCAACAGGCTTCTTCAGGTATAGAAAACAAAGCACAGGCACACCTGCTTTTATACCAACAATCATTGCATCACATGGTTTAATATTAATTCTCTTAAAGAAATAAAACAACAGTTAAATAAGCTGTAACATACAAACAGAATAAAAGTATCAATATACACCACCAAATGCTATGTTAAAAATAATATATGCTATACATATGTATATATACATCCTAAACAGATATACACAAAATGAAAAAATAACAATAAAAAATAAAAAATATATTTTTTTATTTTTATGTACTTATTTATTTTTATTTTTTATTTTTATTTTTATTATTTTTTAATTTTGTGTATACCTGTTTAAGATAATATATATATATATATATATATATATATATATATACACATATATTATTTTTAACCATAACATTTGGTGGTGTATATTGATACTTTTATTCTGTTTGTATGTTACAGCTTATTTAACTGTTGTTTTATTTCTTTAAGAGAATTAATATTAAACCATGTGATGCAATGATTGTTGGTATAAAAGCAGGTGTGCTTATGCTTTGTTTTATACACCTGAAGAAGCCTGTTGGTGAAAGCACTTGTGTTTTTATAATAAAAGTACTTGGGAGAGCCTGGAGTCATACCTCAGTTTTGTTTTTTTGTTTGGACTGAGATTGTGTTTGTTACTGAGGTACCTGGTTGCTGTTGGGATTGTTCTTTACCTTTATTATTTACCAGAATGTTACAGTTTGTTTCTTTCAGCTTTTCCTGGTTAGGGGTTGCCACAGCGGAACTCCGGTCCGCTAATGATTGGCAGTAGAGTTTTACGTGCTGGCTTGCTGGGCCTAACGCACAACCTTCAACGAAGGAACACCCATTCACGCATGTCGCCACACAGAAGATGCTCTAACTGAGAATCGAATGGGCAACATCTAACTGTGAAGCAGCAACGCTACTGCAGCACCACCACCGCAGTACACAGTCATGTAGAAAAATAACCCCTTCTTAGTGAAGGCTCAGAGAGAAAGGCTCCATCCCAGTAGTCAACTAACCAGACTGCACCTCCTCTTTGCAGATTCCTGGAATTGACACAGCATATTGACTTAGCATATGTCATCAGGTGGTGAACATTTCTTTTTTTTTTTAATCTTGTTTGCAGTATTCACAATTTTTTCACAACTGATAGCCTTTTATTGTAACCAAAAATACAGTAACAAGAATTTCACAGACCTCAACCATGGCACATTATCTATTTAAACATTACCAATCAAGCATTCCCCTGATCCACACCATATCTTGTGCATGTATCTTCCTCAAAATCTAGTAAACACATTGCCTTGGGTCTACATCTGGTGGTTGCAATACAAATGTTCAACAGTTAATTTTCTCTTGATATTATAACAGAGTAAATGTCCATATATCTGTTACATGAAATTTTGAATATGTCTACTGAGTTATTTTCACTATTAACAAATATTTTCTAGAGTATAACACATATTAACAACTAATTACAGAACCCCCAAAAAGACAAATGAATCTAGGAGAGTTCATGATCCTAGATTTTCCTTTTATCTAGTTGTCCTCAGGTTAGCTAGTCCTATACTAAATAGCATAGTGTGCAAGCCATTTACCCCATTATTATTTGAGCACTTATTTTCTTGTGGGTGAATTCCAATGCTCCTAGCTTGTTGCTTCTAATTTGTTTCATGATGCCTATCAATTGCCATATTCTTGGTTTCTCTTTTGTTTCCTAGTAATTACTCTTTTGCTACTATCATTACCAAAGCAATTAAGACATTAACATGTGTTGGAGTCTCTTCCTCAGTCTGAGTAACGTAAGATATTTTGTTAATAAATCTCCTTCCCAATGAATTTCTTTCAACGGAGTCAGTAGTTCAGTTTTAAAATCAGACAGACCATTGCTCTCCCAAAATATATGGTTCCATCTCCCTTTCTCTCTTTTTTTTCTCCAAAACCCCTCACCAGTCTGGGGAAACTATTTATGAAGCCTCAGCTGAGTATGAGAGCATTTCTGGTGACATTTCCGTCCAATATTTTAAACTTTCTGGCTTTATAGGTTCATAGGAGGTTACTAGGCTCATGAACCTAGTGCGTTTACAAGCCTAGCCATATTATACCTGAGTTACCCTAATTGAACTTGGTTAGATGGTCATTATTTGCAGAGTGAGTTTATGATCAGCCCAGGCTACCCGTCGATGAGCGAAATAGGTGCCCCCTGGTGAATTTACAGTATTCCATCCAATTGTCTAGGTTGTGCTTGAATAGGGTCAGTGAGGAGCTCTGCTTCAAGTGAAGTGGGAGTTTATTCCAGAGGAACAGCAGTGTCTAGGAGATATATCTGTCTGTCCAGCTTGGTCTGTTAATGTCACAGGCTAGGTTAAGATCCCTAGAGTATGTAACTCTTGTCCCATTTGATTTGTGGATATGCAGCATTTCCATTAATGCAGGGTCAGAGACTGCTCTGTTGGCCAGGCAAAAGTCACCTCTCAGCAGCCTATAAGATACAGAGTACAATGACAGAGCTTCCAGTCTATTCTCATAAGTCATGTTTTGGAGGATCTGAATTGTCTTGGTGAGAAACCTCTGTGGTGTCTCCAGTTGCTGCAGGTGTCTGATGAGGTACACACAAAAGGTAGCACTGTACTATATTAGTGGTCTGATGAGGGTCAAGTAAAGACAGGTTATAACATCCTTAGACCTGAATGTGATGCCCTTACTTATGAGATGCGCAACATAGAATGCTTGCCTTACCACTGTGGACACATGGTGACTGAAGTTTAGATTGCCATCAACCTGTGTACCCAAATTTCACACTACTGGGTTTGTGCTGTCAATACTGTAGTTACCACTGAATTCCTCTTTGCTACAGGGGATAATAATGTACTTTTTTGCATTGAGCTGTAGACCATGGCTTTTGCACCAGTTATTTTTTTTGATAGACCCTTTTGTAATATGTTAACATCACTGGGAGAATCAGTGAATGCACCCAGTTTGCAATCATCAGCAAACTTGGTAAGCCACAGGCCATTGACTTTAGCCTGGGCTTCCAGAAAATATATCCCAAGCAGTAAAGGGCCCAGCACAGATCCTTGTGGTGTGCCACTTGTAACTGGTCTACTGGTAGAGGTAGAATACCCAATTTTGACCTTATGCATTCTGTCTGTGAGCCAACTGGCTACCTGTTTAGTGATGTAAGGTTTAATCCCCAGTGGGGAGAGTTTTTGAATGGTACCTGAATGGGGGATTGTGTCAAAAGTCTTGGCCAATTCAAGATAGGTGGTATGTAAAGTTTTGCCTTTATCCGGGGCTTTGGTGACATTCTCGAAGAAGTCCACCAGGTTTAGTAAGCATGATCTACCCTTAACAAAGCCAAACTGGGTTGCATCAAGAGTCTGAAGGTTGCCTATGTCCTTGAGGATAAGGTCCATGATGATTCTTTCAATGACCTTGCAGATTAGCCTGTTTAGACTTATGGGTCTATAGTTCCTGGTGTCGGTTGATGGGCCCCTATTGTTGCTGTTCTCCACTCTGCTGGAACAAAGCCAATACTCAGGCTGTGGTTAAAGAGAGTTCCAAGTTGTTCTGCTAGGTCTTGTTTTAGATTGTTTAGTAAGCAGCCTGGGATGTTATCTGGTCCCATAGAGGCTGTGTGTTTGGCCTTGGAGAACATGGTTGTGATCTGTTCTCTAGATATACTAGGCAGAGGAGTGGTGTCAGGTATGCTTTGGGGTATGATTGGTGAGTACACGGTAGTGATGTTTGCACCCGAAGATGTCAGCTAGCAGGTTGACAATTTCCTCTGGTTCAGTATGAGTGGTACCATCCACTTCAATTTCAGCACAAAGCTGGGCATTCCCTTTTTGATTACAGATGTAGTTAAAGAATGCCTTATGGTTTTCCTAAGCTGGGGATGCTAATTTAGCTTTGTAATTAGCTTTAGAGGACTTTACAAGATATCTGATTTGCTTGTCCAGACTTTAGAGGGTATTCTTCCTCTGCTGAGTCAGTTCCTTCTTGTTCTTGGACATCAGTTTATGTATTTTGTTATATAACCTATTTATATTTGAGGTTCACCTGGGCAGCTTGTTTTTTGTGAGAAATGGTTTTGATTTGGTCAGGTACTACTGAGTCTATACAGTTGTTTAAGTGTCTATACTGGCATTTTTGTACACCTCTGCATAGGAGTCATTGTTGACTGTGTTAGCAGGAGGGGGGGTTGAAACTTTGGTTCCCTATTAGAAGACTGAAGTCACATTCTTTCGATCTGAAAAGACTGAGCTGGCAAAATAAAGTAGCTTTTAAGCAAATTCTTTCCCTGGGAAAGAATTTTCTTGGCCGCTTTTAAGCAAAATCTTTCCCAAGGAAAATATTTGCTTGGCCGCTTCATTACTTTGCCATTTTTGGCATTGTAGTGCAGTCTCGGAGTTGGCATATTTAAGTAGGAGGGGTGTGGGGGTGTGGGGGACAAAGTTAATGTAATGTTTAAAGTGTTTTATTTATTTATTTTTTGTTGGAACAGCAATTTTTTCCCCTTTTTTAAGCATTTGATGATCTAATATAGAACAGAAACTTTTTATACCATTGCTTAGTAGGCTGTAGTTTGCATTGGAGACATTTTTTTTTGCTCCTACTTTGAACAAGACTAATTTATGAGCTGAGCTTAACAGGAAAGCCAACAAAACAGTGGCTAGTTCAGTGCCCCCCCATGATGGCGAGTACTAAGTCTTTGACATTTGAGCCCCTTGTGGGGGTGCAGATTATCTATTTCAAAGCATTTGTATTAACAAAGTCCAGGAACCTCAGGGTGAGCATGTTTTTCACCCAATCAATGGAGGGATAATTAAAATCACCCATGACCAAGGTGTTTCGCTCCATAGTGAGAGATTCTAGTAAGTTCAGGTAGGCAGTATGATTGTCTTGTTTCAGGTGGGGGACCTATAGCTAAGAATGATGTGGAAGGATGTTTTATCTACAGTTAGTTGTATCTGTAGTAGCTAAAGAGAGTCATACTTTTTAACCAGTCTTGAGGTATATTTGGCATCAGTGAAGATGGATACATCTCCTCCTTTGGTGCATTCATGCTCATTTTAAGGTCTGAATGTGTGGAAGGCATTATAGCCTTGCATGGCCAGGGTACTCTCTGTAGCCTTGAAACATATCTCAGTAACTGCACAGATGTCAGTATCTTAAAAGGTGAACAGTGCTTTCAGTGAGTTCAGTTTCCTGTTTAGACTTCTGTGATGCCCACCACTGTTACCAATATGTGATGGAAACCAATATGTGTCATCCCAGTGCTTAGCCAGTAATCAAGATGCCTGAATCCTCACCACTGACACTGGAGAGGAACGTGCACTTGGAATACAGATGGATACACTCAGTATTTCCAGATGCAAACCTCTCTGCACCAAGTACAATTTTCCTTAAGAGCACACAGGGAACACACTTAGCCTGGGTTCTAGATCTCTCTTCATCTATCTCCCTCCAGGTTCCCAGTAAGACTCCCCACTGGTACAGCTGTAGGTTTAGGTACTCAGCTGTGTGTCCTAGCAAAGTCCTCCAGCACCCTCTCTGTAAACCCAGTGCTTCATGTCCCTACCCCAAGTAGCTGACATACACACTAATATTTAATTTTCACACACACACCTGAGAAAGGCTGGCATAGATTACCCGCTCTACCAGCTTTGCCCAGACTATAAGGTAGTTATCATTGCCACCAGTCAGTTACTATACATTTCTTAAAAGGGTATCCAATTATGCTGTGTAATATTGTTACTAATACAAATGGTAGTAGTTCCCCAAGACGGCTAGGCCTTCTGGAGTGGCCCACAGAGTGTCAACAAATAAATATAAGCACTTTCCAAGGTTAGATACTTTCTACAAGGACCAGCCACAATAAAAATGTTAAATACATTTAATAATAAATAATAAAAGTACAGGAAAATATTGAATACATATGCACAGTAAACCACAGAGTTCATATTACACAAATAAAGAAAAACAATATCTAAACCAAGCTTCACTATATTCCTGACTGACTGTAGAGAACTACTGTTCCCTAGATAAGCTACTTACTACCACAAGGCAAGATGCTGTCAGTGAGGGTCTTTCTAATCAGGCTTCCCAAATAGAATACTCAATACTCTGAGATTTCTCTTTGTAATATCTAAAATATCATTTCCAAGAGGGTTGGCAGAATTACCTCATCTGGCCACCTGACTCTATGTTCTTACTGTATTCCCCTTTGAAACTGAGACAGGAAGTCAGCACAGATGGCCGCAATATACATCCAAATGTTTATGGTACTGCCTGGGGCATCCCCCCTTTTCATTGAGCTAGTGGACAAAGGCTCTTCCCCAGACCCAGCATCTCCAGTCCTATTCAGCACTGTGGGATGTCTTTTAATGGTTTAAACAGCTCATCAACATTTTCCTTATTTTTCTTAAAGTTGACCTCTGCTGTGCCAGTATCTTCTATTAAAACATTTGCATTTAATTCGGCTACAGTAGTACATGTACATTTCTCTTCATTTCAGCAGGGTGCACTGCTGATACATTTCAACACAAGCCAAGCTCACAAATACATTTTCAGCACGAGCATCTGTCAAAATCAATTTGATAAACAAATGACGTACAGTTCTAATACATTTGTAACACAAGCATCTTGTATAAACCAGTTTGATATTCAAAGGACATATCATTCTTTGTAAAACTCCAGTTGGCTATGATGGCACTTTGAAAAAACACTAGATCAGAAAATGCCAAGTAATATCCAAAAACACAGTAGTCACAAACAAACAGCTTTAATGAAGCTTTAGGGTCTACACCCTTCATCAGCATATAAAATCAGCTTTTATAAACCACATTTAAATAGAGAAACAATTAAAAATCACATGAACAAGCCAGCCATTCAGATAAAGACCCAAATTAGTTATACAAATTACCTAAAAATACATCACATCTAAATTTCTTAAATAATATGTTATACTTATAAATTACATGTATAGAAACACATATTACCTAATCCATCCATACTAAAATATAAAAAACATTAGAAAATTTAATAAAACAGAACAATTCTCATAAGTTCTCCCTTTGCCGTTTAACCAACACTGGTTTTATGCTTACTGACCCATTCAGGCCTGGAGGTTTGTCAGCCTGTAAACGTACTATCCAGTCATATTCCTTCAATAACAGAATATTATCTAGATCACCACCTCTAATGCCCATTTGTACCGTACAGATGCATCTAAATTTAAAAGCGTGTGTTCGAAATTCATGTAAATGTCTGAATAGTGCATTTGTCTCAACCTTCCTTTTAATCTCAGACCTATGCTCTATTATTCTATCTTTAAGCTTCCTAGATGTTTTTCCCACATACAAAACATTACATAAAATACAATTATAGGTTCATAGGTTCATAGGTTTATACTAGGCTATCTGCCCTAAGGCATTTATAAGCCTAGCCCAAATTTTTGTGGCTTACGCCACCCCTTATATGAAAAAATACTGTGCCCATTAGTTTGTTGTGCCTCTGTCCAGCAGTGACACAGAGATGATTCCCGGGGTAAACCTACGATCTCCCATCCACAGGTCTAGATTTCTCTTGAACAGAGTCAGCGAGGTGCTCTGCCTCACATGGACCGGGATTTTATTCCACAGCATAGGGAGTCTCTGAGTGATAAATCTATCCCTCCAGCACGTCCTATTTATATCCGTGCTAAGGTTTAAGTCGCTTGCTCTAGTGGTTTTGGTGGATTTGGATTTTTGAGGTGGAGCATGTCCATTAATTCGGGTTGGACATGGACTTGTATGTCAGGCACATGTCACCTCTGAGCAGGCGGTATGCGACTGAATAGAGCTGGAGTTTATTCAATCTGGCAGCATATGACAGATTTTGGAGTCCCTTTATCCTTTTGGTGAGGAACTTTTGGGGTCTCTCCAATTGCTGCAGATGTCTGGTGAGATACATCCCGAATGGGGCATTGTACTCGATCATTGGTCTGATAAGTGAAGAGTACAGGGGAACAATGACCTCACTAGATCTGGATGTGAATCCCTTCATGATCAGGTGGGCAATGTAGAAGGTCTTTCTAACCACTTTAGCAATGTGAGTGTCAAAAGAAAGGCCACTGTCAACCTGGGTCCCCAGGTCCCTGATAACCTCTTCTGTGCTTAGTGGATTGCCACCTATATGGTAGCTTGGGGTTACCTTGTTTTTCCCGAAGGGTATGACTATACATTTTTGGCGTTTAACTTCAGGCCATGGCTCTGGCACCAGCTATCTGTTTCCGTGAGTCCCTTCTGAAGGATATCCGTGTCCGATGCACTTTCCACTATGGCGCCCAGTTTGCAGTCGTCTGCAAACTTTGTCAGCCAAAAGTCCTCCCATGCTGGCCTGTACTTCTGAGAAGTAGATGCCAAACAATAGGGGGCCAAGGACCGAGCCCTGTGGGACACCACTTGTAACTGGCTTGGAGTCTGACACAGCGCCAGCAACTCTAACCCTGTGGGTTCTGTCCTTAAGCCAGTTTGCAACCCATCTTGTGACATATGGGTTTACATTTAAGCTGGTAAGTTTTTCTACAATACCCGAGCGGGGTATTGTGTTGAAAGCCTTTGCAAGGTCAAGGTAGGCTGTATGGACTGCCTTTCCCTCATCAATGGCCTTGGTGACTGTTTCGAAGAAGGCGACCAAGTTCAAAAGGCATGATCTTCCCTTGACAAAGCCAAACTGGGTCGGGTCCAATGTCTGCAAGTCCCCTATATCTTTGTTTATGAGCTCCATTATGATCCTCTCCATAGCTTTGCAGACTAGACTTGTTAAGCTTATGGGCGGTAATTACCAGGGTCCGTAGAGGCGCCGCCTTTGTGGAGTGGGACCACAGTTGCCGTACACCACTCCTTGGGCACGTATCCTGTGGTAAGGCTGAGATTAAACAGCTGCCTTATGTGCGGGGTTAATTCCTCATTTAGCTCGTGTAGCACACAGCCGGGGACACCATCCGGTCCCATTGATGCTGTGTTTTTAGCTTTAGAGAGAGCAGCTTTCACCTGCGCATTTGAGATGTCGGGAGGCTACACTCCGCTGGGATAGTTATCTCTCCTTTAGGGGAGAGGGGTGAAGTTTGCACTGAACCTGTCTGCCAGTATGTTGGCAATGTCTGTGGGTTCAGTGATTTTTATCATTTTGGACTAATTCTGAGCATATCTGGGAGTTTCCACCCAGGTTCCTAACATAGCTGAAAAAGGCCTTATGATTGTCCTTTGAATCCATGGCAATTTTTCTCTCAAAATTGGCCTTAGTTGATTTTATGAGTGCTCGTATTTTTTACTAATAATGATCAGGGGTGACTTCCCTTTTATGGATTTTGTTCTATCATGTAATAGCTTTCTCCTCTTATTGTAAAGTTTGTTAATGGCTGGGGTCCACCAGACTGGACGTTTGCCCTTTGTGGAAAGAGTCTTGGTTTTATTTGGGATTGCCTGATCCATGCAGTCCTGGAGGTGTTCATAGAAGGCATTTGTAAGGGCTTCCGCAGCTTGGGTTGTGGTTTCCTCTGGCTCAGGGGCCTTGAAGGATACTACACCAGTCTTGAGTAGTGTGAAGTTTGCTTTAGAGAAGTTCTTCACTATGGTCTTTTTGTTTGGGGTGGGGGCGGATGTGGATTTCCAGTGAGATTAGTTTATGATCAGATCTCACCAATGAGGGATATACTTCCGGTGTGGAGCATTTTGTCCCCATGTTTGTGACAATGAGATCTAGTATATTTTCTCCTCTCGTGGGAAAAGTGACTAGCTGTTCCATGGCATTTGAATTTATGAACTCCAGGAACCGTTGGGCTAGAAAGTTAGGGCTTGAGTAATGTTCCCAGACTATATTCGGGTAGTTGAAGTCACCCAATATGATGGTGTTTGGAGATACATTTATACCCTCCAGTGTCTTCAGGAAGGCTGTGTGGGGTTCCTGAGTTTGAGAGGGTGGCCTGTAGCATGCTACAATTTGTAGAGCAGTTTTGCCTCTGGTTAGTTGCACCTGGATGGTTTCCGAGCTTGCATTGCCACCAACCTGGAGGTGTGGGTATCCTTTATGAAAATGGATACACCCCCTCCTTTTGTGGTGTGGTTCGGGTTTTGGGGCCGAAGCATGATATGAGGTAAAACCTAATAGTGCCGGGGTGCTCTCAGGAGCCTTGAACCAGGTTTCAGTTACAGCACAGACATCGATGTTCTCCATACTGAGAAGGGCCTCGAGTGCGTGCATTTTGAGATTTAGACTTCTGGCATTGAGCAGCATTACCCTCAGTTTCTTCCCATTTTTGTTTTCTAGGGTGGTAGGTTTAGAATTTGAGCCTTGCCTAAAAAAGGCACTATGGGGGTGGCAAGAGCCTTAGCCAATATCCGGAATCCCAGGGTGACAGGTGCAAGCCGTCCCTTGAAGCAGCGTGGCTTGTCAAGCATGTCATCCCAGGCAGACAGACACTGGATCCCCTTTGAATGACACCAGACATTAAGCCAATTGTTAAAGCTGATCATCTTGTCTCTATATTGTGGCATCATTCTTGGTGAAGGAAGGATACTGCTCAGGGTTAGGGTCATACCTGCCTGGGCTACATAATCAGAGAGCTCCTCTATGTCTCTCTTCATGTAGTCCAGGGAGGTGCGTCTCAGGTCGTTCACACCAGCATGGACAATGACTGTGTCATATTTGTACTTGCCGTGGAGTGACCCGAGTGCTTGTGTTATGTGGCGGATTCTAGCGCCCGATAGGCAGCTTACTGTGACCCTCTCCTTGTTCAGCCTGGTGAGTGGGACGTCAGTGTGTCTGACTATGGAGTCACCTATGACAAGTATGTTTGGTGTTGTATTTGGCCTTAAGGGCTGTGACTGCTTTGCACACTGCTTTTGTGGTTTATGTGTTGCTTGTGGGGTGTCTTGAGGTAGCAGTTGTTTGGGTGTCTGCTTTGGAGGCCTCTGCTGTTTAGGTAAATTTTTACTCAGAGCCTCGAGTATGTCTTTGTGTGTTTATGTGTTTGATTCAGTGGAGTGGTAGCATTATGTGAGGCTGGTTTTGTGGTGTGTGTAGTTTCCTTCTCCTCCTGTCTGGTCTTGTCAGTCCTGAGTTGAGAGAGCTCAGCCTCCAGTTTGGCTAAATAGCTGCATCTCTCGCAAGTATTTGTGTTATGTGGGAGGAGGAGAGGGTTGTCTGTGTACATGAGGCAGTTATAACATTGCCTCAAGATTCCCAGATTCACCAGCTGGACCGGAGAGGAGATTGACAACTGACCTTTGGACATGCTAGAATAATATTGGGAAATCCTTAATTGAAAACAAGGGCCAGTGGGGAGTGAGGGTGTAGTGCTTTTAATTTTTAGTGCTGACTTATATAATTGCTTTAGTGAGCAAGTGCCAGGTAACGAGTGCAATGTGTTACAAGTAACTAAATGCAAAAACAACAAACAGTAACTTTCTTAGTGAAACAAGGAAATAAGTACAGTAAGCAATGCAGATATCACTAGTGATCCACAGAAGCGCTGAGAAGTTGCGTATTAGGTGGAATTAGCTTCCAGGGAAATAACAAGCAAACAAACAACAAGCATATAAACAATTAGCAAGATAAACTAGCTTAGTGGTATTACAATCTGCTCGAGAAACAAATTCAAAACATTCACCTGTTGTGGGGTGCTGGAAGCTACTACTACTGTCATTAATATCAGAACAGCATACACAATTATAACACTTAAAGGTCCCCATATTAGTTCGTATAGGGATAGATTCAGTCAAAAAATCCTTATAACATAAAATTTGTTTAAACGTTTGACCATTTCTAAAAGCAAACCTTGGAACTGGACCTAATAAGTCTTTTAAATCTGGTTGGGACATCAAGATTATCCAGTTCTTTTTAATTATTTTACAGACATCATTTGTATTAGCATTATAAGTGGTGGTAAATCGAAGAACAGAATTATTAACTGACATATCCCCTTCTGTTGTATAACATAAGTGGTTCAAGGATATGGAACCAAAAACTGGTCTATAAGGGCCCCTTCTCCCTTGCTTCACCTCCTCATAACTCATGTTAACATCTCTAGGATGGTACCCATTTTCAATAAATTCTTTCCTCATCTTCTCAGTTTCTTCCAAAAAAAACTCCTCATCAGTTGTTAACCTACTAACCCTTATTAATTGTGATTTTATAATACCTCTATAGATATGCATTGGATGCATGCTGGCAGTATTTAGATACCTTGCTGCATGGACGTCCTTTCTATGTACCTTTGTTTCCAACCTACCAAGTTGTTTATATAGCCTTACATCCAAAAAATCGATTTTATCTAGGGAAAAATCCATCTTAAACTTAAGAAAGCAAGTTGTGGTGTTAAGATAAGAGAGGAAGCTTTCTAACTGAACCAAGGTCCCCTTCCAGATGAAAAAACAGTCATCGACAAATCTACAGTAACAATCAAATAAACGCGCATATTCATTATTCTCATTTAGAATATATTGCTTTTCCCATACATATAAAACTAAATTAGCAAATGTATTCACCACAGATGTACCCATGGCCACCCCAGTTAACTGCTGGTAGGGGACACCATCAAAAATAAAAATATTCTTTGTCAGAACTAAATCTAATAAAAGGCAAATATTCTCAATTTCACATGTCTGCTCAGAAGATTGCATCATTAAAAAACCTCTTACTGCCTCAACCCCATAATCTATTGGAATAACCGTAAAAAGCGATGCTATGTCTAGTGTAACCTAGAAGTAATCAGAACTAATTTGGTCATTAAACCACATATCCAACTTTTCCAAAAAGTGAACCGTATCTTTCAAAACAGTTTCACACTTAAGTAGATACTTTCCTAACACTTTTTGTAAATATCTTGAAATTGGCTCGGTCACCCATCCCTTACCAGACACAATAGGCCTTAATGGTGGATCACTCATTGATTTATGCACTTTGGGGATACCATAAATTTGTGGGATTTTGGGACATGTAACTGTTAAGTAACTAAACAACTCAATTGTAATATCTTGATTCAGTTGCATATCATACAATGCCAAATTCACCTGAGAAACATGATCTTTCACATTTGCAAATGTTAATACTTTAAAAGTACTTGTGTCAGACAAAAATTGCTTGAATTTATTCATGTACCATACCCTATCCATCAAAACTGTAGCCCCTCCCTTATCAGCCTGTTTAATATAATACTATTATCTTTTTTAATTTGCAACAACAACTTATATTCACTAAAAGATAAATTATACTTTACATCTCTATTTCTATACTTATTTCTAATACTATATAGAGCTCTTATCTCATTTTCAACAACATTTAAAAAAGATAAAATAACTGGTGAAAGCTGAGGTACGAAGACAATTAGCTTTTTGCATACACAGTTTGAATCATTAGTTTGCTTAAACATAGATTTAAGCATAACATTTCTTGCAAACATTTTTACATCAGTTAAAGTGTCCACAATATTGTCCTTAAAAGTGGGGATGAATTTCATTCCATTTTTTAGCAAATTGTAATGTTGCTCAGTCAAAACATAATTAGAAAGATTGATAGTACCTTTCAACAAGTAAGTCCCTGTCCTCACCGTCGAGGAGCCTTGCTGGGTAACTTCGGACTCTCGTTCTTTCTCTTCAACGCTTGTACCAACTTCTGCAATGTGTTTTGCCCTTGGGGCTCTTGTAAGTTTCTCTGTTGAATCACTACCTTCTCCGGTTGTTTTAACCTGAAGGGCAAAAAAGAAGAAATTTCCATCTGTTTATGCTTTTCCTTTGGTTCCACTCCACATACAGAGATCTCTGCTACGGATGTAGCTACTGGCTCATTAACTTCTCCGACGAGGTCATCACACGGTAGTGTCTCCTCACTTCTGGCACTTCCATTCATCGTAGTATGCTCACACTGACGCATCAAAGCAGGAACTGAAGCAGACGTACTTTGCACGCCCATCTCATTATTGGTTACAACTAATGCTGGTGATGGCAGCAATTCAGATTTGTCCAATTCAGCAAGAAGCCTATTGACAGGCTTCACTGACCTACTATTAAGTCTCTCAGTTCTCCGCTGAACGAAATCCCCTCTCGGCCAATTAAAAATATGGCCATTTTTAAAATCTTTAATATCACGTTGAAGCTTAGGCTTCTTTTGCATTTATAATCTATAGTCAAGTGCTTGAACACGATTTATAAACAACTGATACTGTTCATTCAAACACTCCGTACCACAAAGTTTAAAGACTTCCTTTTCAAGACAGTCTATTTCTTCTAATAATTCACTCTCCACTTTCTCGAAAAATTGATTCATTAACTTCATATAACTGTTACTGAGTTCAAGGTTCAATTGCTGCCACTGCATTAAAAGTTCCTGGTGGGTATTCCCATATGATGGCATCTTTAGTATACGCAATCCACGGGGTACTACCTCCAGATCTAAATAGGCTAGAAAACTTAGCCTCTGCCACTGTAAATGCTTATAACTTTGAACTTTTTTCTCCAAATGGCCAAGCAGCTTGTTAAACTCAGTTAAGTCATTAGTTACATTGTTACCTTGTGAAGACTCCACAACCTTGGACTGTATCAACGGATTCGTTGACTTGGTTAATAACCTTTTAATAGTTGATTTCATCCCTGCAACGGCAGTGAAGATACACAACAAAATCGAAATAGCTGGCTTTAAATTCCTCCTATATTGTTGTAAGTGGCCACCTACTACAACAATGTTCCACCACGAAAAAACACTAGATCAGAAAATGCCAAGTAATATCCAAAAACACAGTAGTCACAAACAAACAGCTTTAATGAAGCTTTCGGGTCTACACCCTTCATCAGCATATAAAATCAGCTTTTATAAACCACATTTAAATAGAGGAACAATTAAAAATCACATGAACAAGCCAGCCATTCAGATAAAGACCCAAATTAGTTATACAAATTACTTAAAAATACATCACATCTAAATTTCTTAAATAATATGTTATACTTATAAATTGCATGTATAGAAACACAAATGTCAAAATAAGCTGTGAACCAACCACCAGGAGCACTCAGCTAAAAGTTCTTATCACTCGAAAAGCTGGAACAGAAATATTCACCAAGTGAAACAGCCAAAACTAGTCCATGAACTCCACATAAAAATGTTATTCCTTCATTGAAATGAAAAGATGCTACTCCGTCTTGAAAACGAGCAATCTTTTAATAAGAACAAACAAGAATAAGCGCTTTCACGCGGTTAAAACCACGCTTCATCAGATTCCATTAGTACAATGCATAAGCTTAAACTTATATATTGCCAAAGGCGGGAAAAAGCACTAATTAATGTGCCAATTAATCAATGATCAAATCATGATGCATGTCGCTAGGCAACTATTATATCAAAAAACATTACTGCTTTAAAAACATCAGTATAAGAAACATAGATATATACATATTCTTGAACTCACATATATAACTCAAAATACAGAGTTTAAAGCCATCACATATTACTATTCCAAATCGTTTGTTTATAAACTAACATTGTTGGTCTCAATTAGAAAAATGGGACACATAAACCTTATATTGATATACAAAAAACTGTCCTCATGGATACCATAGATAAACCAGCACATTATACTTGGTAAGTCCAAACAATATCGCATCGTAATCCAACCCACTCACACTTTTATGTTTATAGCACTTCAGCCCACAGTCACTACTCAACTACTCAAATAAAGACGAAGTCGTCAATCCGACTCTGGCCAATCAATCATGAGCCCAAACATTCCCATATTAAAATACTGTGAAACTTTCCATCATAAACATATCTAAAACAAAAGCACATCCACGCAAAACAGCCAACTGCTGTGCCAGTATCTTCTATTAAAACATTTGCATTTAATTCGGCTACAGTAGTACATGTACATTTCTCTTCATTTCAGCAGGGTGCACTGCTGATACATTTCAACACAAGCCAAGCTCACAAATACATTTTCAGCACGAGCATCTGTCAAAATCAATTTGATAAACAAATGACATACAGTTCTAATACATTTGTAACACAAGCATCTTGTATAAACCAGTTTGATATTCAAAGGACATATCATTCTTTGTAAAACTCCAGTTGGCTATGATGGCACTTTGAAAAAACACTAGATCAGAAAATGCCAAGTAATATCCAAAAACACAGTAGTCACAAACAAACAGCTTTAATGAAGCTTTAGGGTCTACACCCTTCATCAGCATATAAAATCAGCTTTTATAAACCACATTTAAATAGAGAAACAATTAAAAATCACATGAACAAGCCAGCCATTCAGATAAAGACCCAAATTAGTTATACAAATTACCTAAAAATACATCACATCTAAATTTCTTAAATAATATGTTATACTTATAAATTACATGTATAGAAACACGTGTTACCTAATCCATCCATACTAAAATATAAAAAACATTAGAAAATGTTGGATATGATGGCACTTGCCCATATCATTGCAACTCCTAACATGAAGCAACATAACCCTGAGTTTGTCTTTTTTTTCTGATTTTTTTATGGTGGAAATGTTGTTGTTTTAACATTGCCTATGGGGGAGGCAAGTGCATTTGCCAGTATCTGAAAGCCTAGAGAAGACAAGTGAAGACCATCTTTGGCAAAGCAGCATTATCTGTCAGCCATGTCTTCCCATTCTGACAGATACTGAATCTCCCTGGACTAACACCAGAAGCTAAGCCAGTTGTTGAAGTCAATCAGTTTTTGCCTATATTGTGGCATCATCCTGGGTGAAGGTACAATGCTACTTAGGGCTAGAGACAAACCTGCCCGACACACACAGCCTGAGAGTTCAGTTATGTATCTCTTCATGTAGTCTATAGAGGGACATCTCAATCCATTCACTCAACATGGACTATGACAGAGTCATAGTGATACTTGTTGAGTGAGTGACTTGAGTGCATGCATGATTTGATGGATCCTGGCACTTGACTCTCTATTCAGTCTACTAATAGTTTATGCATTTACTTGTTTCCAATTGTCTAACAAATCACTTCTGATTCCTGTGTTGTAGTATCTTATTTTTGTTATCAAATTAGTTGTCATAGCAACCAAAACAATACATACACCTGATGACTTAATTAAGAGTTTTCCTCTTACTAGTCATTTTGCTTTTGTTTCTTTATTTGCAGCCTTGTTATTGTTAGGCAGATTTTATCTTTTAGCTCCTATAAATTAGTGTATTGGAGTTATAGAGCCCCCCACATCTATTTACATTGCATATGATTTCTTTACACTTCATAAGGATTCCTGTGGATTTAGTTATAAAATGTGGTACATTAATAAATTTTGATGTATCTACTATGGTAATGTCCTTTACTTTTCTCAATTAAGTCAGTATTTTGCAAAGTAAATGAAAGTATATATTTAAAAAAATACCTTTTTTCTTATAAGGAAAAATTAAGTAGTGCAGTGATGTAGAGTTACTAAGAACTGAACAGTACCAACATTAATGAAATTGTATCAGTCACATTGCCTTTTAAACAACTGTATTTGCTTGACCAATTCAGTAATAGTGTTTTATGAATTATGAGAACACATGAACTGGAAGATCTTCAGTGTGTACAGTTTTATCTCTTTTTTTCTGCCATGTTATACTGAAATAATATAAAAAGCATCGCTGCAGCATGTTTTGGACCATTTCTAGCTCTTTTGAAGTTCCCTGTTTAAAATCCGCATTTGCTCGGCTTTGCGCGATTGTGTGCATAGTGCAGCGCCGGTTAAACAGGGTTAAACTTTTTCTGGCTCCACCAAGTCTGCTCTTCAAATTTTCCCTTAGAAAGCTCTACTCTTAGAATAACCAGTCTACTCGTTATATTATAAGCATAGCACTTGTTCTCAAAGTTTCTCTTCTAAGCAAGCACTCTCAAACTCAAGTAGCACTACATCCACCTACCACCCCAACCACTTCCCTTAAAGGCACAGCACTCTCTTATAATATTCTAGCATGTTGAGTGGTAGATTGCTAGCATCTTCTCCTGTTCAGCTGGTTAATCTGTGAATCGTGAGACAATGCTATAATTGTCTCATGTACACAGACAACCCACTCCTCCTCCCAACAAACACAAATACATGTGAGAGATGCAACTATATAGCCAAACTGGAGGCTGAACTCTCTCAACTCAGGACTGGCAAGACCAGACAGAAGGAGAAGGTAACCACACACACAACAAACCCAGTCACACATAGACCTACCCCAACTGCAAATCAAGCACATAATAACACAAAAACATACTCGGAGGCTCTATTAAAAAAACTTACCAAAACAACAGAGGCTCCCAAAGCAGACACCCAAAAATCCACCACCTCAAAACATAACACATGCAACACATACTTCAATAAATCGGTGTGTCAATAAATCACAGCCCTTAAGGCCAAACACTATGCCTGATACACTAGTGATAGGTGACTTTATAGTCAGACACACCGACGTCCCACTTACCAGGCTAAGCAAGGAGAGGGTAATGGTAAGCTGCCTATCGGGGGCTAGGATCCACCATATAACACACGCACTCAGGTCACTCAAAAGCACGTACAAGTATGACTCTGTCATTGTCCATGCCGGCGTGAATGACCTGAGATGTACCTCCTTGGACTACATGAAAAGAGACATAGAGGAGCTCTCTGATTATGTAGCCCAGGCTGCTATGACCCTGACCCTGAGCAGCATCCTGCCCTCACCAAGAATGATGCCACAATACAAAGACAAGATGATCAGCTTTAATAATTGGCTCAATTACTGGTGTCATTCTAGGGGGATCCAATGTCTGTCTGCTTGGGATGACATGCTGGACAAGCCACGCTGCTTCACAAGGGATGGCTTGCACCTGTCACCACTGGGCTTCCGGATATTGGCTAAGGCTCTTGCCACCCCCATAGTGCCTTTTCTAGGCAAGGCTCAAAAGACGAACCCACCTCCTTAGAAAACAAAAATGGAAAATAAATAAGGGTAATGCTGCTCAATGCTAGAAGTCTAAATCTCAAGATGCAGGCTCTCGAAGCACTCCTCAGTATGGAGAACATCGATGTCTGTGCTGTAACAGAGACCTGGTTCAAGGCTCCTGAGAGCACCCCAGCGCTAACAGGCTTTACCTGTATCATGCTTTACGGCCCCAAAACCTGGGCCGAACCACAAAGGGAGGGGGAGTGTCCATATTCATCAAGGATACCCACACCTCCAGGTTAGTGGAAACTCATGAAGCATCAGAGACCATCCAGGTGCAGCTAACTGTAGGCAAAACTACTATACAACTGGTTGCATGTTACAGACCACCCTTCCAATCTCAAGAACCCCACTCAGCCTTCCTGAAGACATTGGAAGATATAAATGTCTCACCAAATACCATCATATTGGGAGACTTCAACTACCCTAACATAGACTGGGTGCACTATTCTAGCCCTAACACCCCAGCTCAAAGGTTCCTGGAATTCATAAACTCAAATGCAATGGAACAGCTAGTCACCTCTCCCACAAGGGGGGATAATATACTAGACCTGATAATCACAAACATGGGGACAAAATGCTCCACACTGGAAGTATTCCCCTCACTGGTGAGATCTGACCACAAACTAATCACCCTGTTTATACATTTACCACCTCCACCCCCAGCACAAAAGACTACAGTGAGAAACTTCTCAAAAGCTGACTTTACACTTCTCAAGACTGAGATGGTATCATTTAAGCCCACAGGGCCAATGGAAACCACATCCCACAATGCTGAATCCTACACAAATGCTTTCTAAGGACATCTCCAAGAATGCATGGATCGTGCAATCCCAAATAAAACCAAGACTCTCTCCACCAAAGGAAAGCATCCTGTCTGGTGGACCCCAGCCATAAACAAATTGTATAACAAAAGAAGGAAGCTACTGCAAGACAGAGCAAAATCCCATAAAGGGAAGGCATCTCTGATCAGCACTAGTAGAAAGCTACGTTCTCTCATAAAAACATCCAAGGCCAACTTTGAGAGAAAAATCGCCAAGGACACTAAAGATAACCACAAGGCATTCTTCAGTTTTGTTAGAAACCTGGGCGAAAACCCTCGGATATGCTCAGAGTTAGTACACAACGACAAAAATTTACCGAACCCACAGATATTGCCAACATCCTGGCAGACAGGTTCAGTGCAAATTTCTCCCCTCCCTCACCTCCAAAAGAAGAAATACTCATCCCAGCTGAATGTAACCTCCCTGTCATCTCTGATGGCGGTTCCCTCAGCAAAGCAAAAAACACAGCATTTATGGGACCTGATGGTATCCCCGGCTGCGTGATATGTGAACTTCAAGAGGAGCTAAACCCGCATATAAAAATGTTATTTAACCTTAGCCTTACTACAGGATATGTACCTGAACACTGGCATACAGCAACAGTGGTCCCACTCCACAAGGGAGGCTCCACTACAGACCCTGGGATCTACCGCCCCATAAGCTTGACCAGCCTGGTTTGCAAAGCTATGGAAAGAATTATTATGGAACTCATAAACGACATTGGGGACCTACAGACACTTGATCCCACCCAGTTTGGCTTTGTAAAGGGCAGATCCTGCCTTCTGAACCTGGTTGACTTATTCGAAACAGTCACTAGAGCCATTGATGAGGGCAAGGCAGTCCATACAGCCACCTGGACTTGGCTAAAGCCTTCGACACAATACCCCACTCGGGAATCATAGATAAGCTAAACAGCTTAAATGTAAATCCATATGTCACAAGATGGGTTGCAAACTGGCTAAAGAACAGAACCCATAAAGTCAAGATTGCGGCAGCCATGTCAGACTCAAAGCCAGTAACAAGTGGTGTCCCACAGGGCTCTGTCCTGGGACCCCTCTTGTTCGACATTTACTTCTCAGATGTGAAAGCAAACATGGGAGGGTTGTGGCTGACAAAGTTCACAGATGACTGCAAACTAGGTGCCATAGTCGATACACCAGCTGAAACATACATCCTACAGAAAGGCCTCACCAAAATGGACAACTGGTGCTGGAATCATGGCCTTAAACTGAATGCTAAGAAATGTATAGTCATCCCCTTTGGGAAAAACAAAGTACCCACAAATTATCACATAGACAGTAACCCACTGAGTACCGAAAAAATAATCAGAGACCTGGGGACCCAAGTTAATAGTGACTTCTCATTTGACACCCATGTTGCCAAAGTGGTTTGAAAGACTTTCTACCTTGCCCACCTTATCACGAAGGGGTTCACATCCAGATCAAAGGAGGTCATCGTGCCCCTGTACTCCTCCCTTATCAGGCCCATGATTGAGTACAATGCCCCATTTGGTATGTACCTCACCCAGCACTTACAATAGCTGGAGAGACCCCAGAAGTACCTCACCAAGAGGATCAAGGGTCTCCAACATATGTCATATGCTGCCAGGCTAAAAAAACTCCAGCTCTATTCAGTAGCATACTGCCTGCTCAGAGGTGATCTGTGCCTGACGTACAAGGCCATGTCCAACCAGGAATTGATGGACATGCTCCACCTCAAAAAATCCAAATCCATAAGAACCACGAGAACCAAATATTTAAACCTCAGTACAAACATGAATAGAACATGCTGGAAGGACAGATTCATAACTCAGAGGCTTCCCGTACTCTGGAACAAAATCCCAGTCCATGTTAGGCAGAGCCCCTCACTGACTCTCTTCAAGAGAAATCTTGACGAGTGGATGGGAGATCGTAGGTTTACCCCGGGGGTCACCCCATGTTTCGCTACTTGACAGAGGCACAGTAAACTAATTTTAATAAGTAAGGGGGTCTTCAATGTGTCACTACTAGACAAAGGCACAGTATTCTAAATTTATTCTATACACCTTAGTACCACTACATGGGGTGGCGAAAGCCACATCTCTAGGGCTAGGCTTGCAAATGCCCCAGGGCAGATAGCCTAGTACTAAACTATGAAACTATGAAACTATGTGCTCTCACACCCTCAGAGTGTTAGCATTCATACTGAGAGAGCCAGAGCTGACTCCTGTCCTGAGTCCAAGTCCTCCTTTCTTAATCTGAAGTCATTAAAAGCTGCTTCAAGGTCCAAAGAAATTTTAATTCTCAGAGGGTAAAGTACCCTAAAAGTGGTGGCGGTGTACAAGAGCTTACATCTTGGTATCACTCTGGAATGTAAGCATTATAGTTATTTTCAGCATTCAGGAATAATCATTGTCTACATAGACACTTGTGTTGCCCGCCATTAAAATCAGCCCTTCCTACATAGTTTCAGTAAGATTTCCTCTTTTTTTGTTGATATGAGGCACATTTTATCTCAGATGACCAAGGCTGCTTCCTTGATCTCACACCAGGAATATTTACTCTGTGTGCCCAGTCTGTTTGAATCTCATGCTAGGGTATGTCCATCCATTCACTGATGTACTTGTTAAGGAAGGTAATACAGTCTCTGCCTCCAGCTTGTTCTAGGATCACATAAAATCTCATTTGTTTTCTAAGACTATGATGTTCTGTTTCCATCAGTTTTGCTTGTATTTCTTTGTATTTAAATTCCTGATCAAATAGAGATCATGTATTTTTTATCTGTTTCTTTTAGTGTCATGGTGGTGCCAGATTGGCTAGATACATTTCCTTCTACTTTTTGCATATTCTGCTGTTGTTTGAGTCAACTTATCAGTCATCATTTCTCTGGCTTTTACTGCTTCTTCATATATTTTATCTATTTTCACTTCAAGCATTACAGAGTTTGATGTTTGAGTTAATTCTATCAGAGAATCTGTTTTCTGCCTTGTTTCTGCCCACTCAGCTGCTTCAGTTTTCTCTTATTTCCTGAGTAACTTTTGCTAACTTTGATCCTTTTTGTTTGTTTTTTTTTTTTTTTTTGGTACACACAAAAAAAGCAATTTTATTTTGCCAGATTAGTTTCATTTTTAACTGGTTTTCGGTTGACCACTGGCTGTCAGTGTGGGAGCCCTCTTTCCTGTTGCTTATTTAATTGTTGCTATACCTGAAGTCCCTGGGTTGCTAATATTTCTTATGCTTACATTACAAATACTCTTATATTTGAACTGTGTTATACAAGGCTAGGCGCTATGGCATGAAAGTATAGTAGACTGTAGAACCAGGCAATAATTTGAGATGGCCACAAAAGTCTAACTCTATTACTTGAGATGAATATTGAGATCAATATACTGTTCCAGGAAGACATAGTTTTCTTACACTAATATTTTAGTGAACCCTCTTGCTTCTAATCAGAAGATGACAATACCTAGCTATAGAAAGCCACAACCAATAAAGATGATAATAGTATCTATTCAATCTATTGTTTCACACTATGGAACAGTATTGCATGCTGGTATATATGTATATATATATATATATATATATATATATATATATATATATATATATATATATATATATATAAATAAAACACTGCCATTGTTTTACTAACATCAGGTAAGGTAATAATTAACCCAAACTAAATAATCAACATATAATGAGGTAAAATACCAAGGATCAACAGTTAAAATGTCTTATTTGTGCTCACCAACACACCAGGCTATGAGGGTAACCTAATGGTTAAGGTGTTTGCTTTATAAACACAAAGTGCAGGGTTGGAGTCTCACAAGGAATAATTGTCTAGGCTTACAGAGGCCCCCAAGGGTAGTTAGCCTAGTATGAACCTATAACCGCATAATGTAAAATAAGAGTCACCCAAGACAGGATCTGAACCATAAATGTAGCCACAGCACCTCAGTTTTTATTATGTTCATTACATCCTCCTTTTTACCTTTCTCGTTCATGCACTTAGCATTGTTTTATTCATTTAGATCCTGACATTCAGCCAGCTTCTTCAGTCCTACCTACTTTTCAAGTACACTATGGCTGTTAGAACTGCTGTTCAAATAATATGTAAGCTCATCAGAGCCATATTAGATTGCCATGAAAGTAAATAGCATTTTAAAGCACAGCAAGGTGTATATTACCTGGTTTCCACTTCCTTGAGCCTGTTAGAGCATATTTAATTGAGAATGAGATACCTTTTGTATTAAGCAGTCTGAAAGGAGTCCCCAATAAAAAAATCCAGTGTTGGTAGTAGCGAAGCAGAACTGTTACTTCCATGAGTTTAGCTGCACCAGAATGATGATTAGACCATTTACAATCTATATCAGAAAATGAGGAAGTAAGTGTAGTCAGAGACCTGGTTCAAAGTTCAGGGACTTTTCACTGATATCCGAGTCACAACAACACTTCGACTTAAAGGTTCCTTTCCATCATCGGGAGATTAAGATGGCGAGCAGGGTTTATTTATTTACTTATGACTGAGGATTTTAATATCCAACTGTCAAATTTCATATATATTGAGCAGTTATTGTTTCACATCAGGAACTTTATTAAATGTCTGTAAGAAAGCCAGTTTAGCTTCTTTAGCTGAGTCAATCACATATTTTTTATCTTTGTACTGGAACGACAGGGTGTTTGGGTATCTCATCCGGAATTTTACTTTTTTTTTTAATTAGGTAAGAGCAGAAGGGTGCTAACTGTTGTCGTTTTTGTTTAATAGGATATCGTAAATCTTGAGAAACGGTTATGGTGCTGCCCCTCCAATGTATTCTTTCCTTTTTCTTTGCCATTGAAAGGATGTTAGTTATGTCTTGATGGCTTAATAACTAGACATAGATTTGCCTGGGCTTATTAAGAATATGTGAAGCTCAGGCAGCTTGCTGCACTCTTTCAATCACTGTCATTAGTTTCAGGTGAGTAATCTAAAAGACATCCCAGTATGTGTTTGGTAATTTCTTGAAGTTGTGGATGTTTGTAACTCTCTGGGACTCCTCTGATCAGAGTATTATTGCATCTACTACACGCTTCTAAATCCAGTACTTTCTGCTGAAACTCCTGAATGTAATTTGTATTTTTATCACAAAGATTTTGTATTTTATCAATTTTTAGCATCTGTTAATTTCAGTCAAGAGGCAATTTGATTGACAGTGTTACTGAACGTTGACATCTGGTCAGAAAAGTTTTCCACTGCCATTTGTAGAGGTTGTAGTGCTGATTTTAACTCTTCCAAGCCAGGAAATTGTTCTGACTTCATTTTTGAAGTAGATCTAATAGTTTCTTGTTGTTTCCCCATTCTTGGTCTTTTAATTGTCGAATTGTTTTCGGGTGATGTTATAGCTGAGAATTTTGTTTTAGTTGTTTGTGCATTCATACCTTCTGTTTCAGAAGACATCTCTGGCAGGAGGTAAACTTTGGGTTTGGGAGTACAACAGGCCTCTTTCTTCCATGTGTTTGATCCTTAGAAGATAAGCTCAGAAGTTATATTAATCTTCTAGTGAGAAGTGTACATTTGCTAGAAAACTGGATTGCACTAGTTTATAAGAAGCTCCTTGAAGGAGAGTTCATTGAGATAGAGGCTGAATCTATGAGGATTTTTGGATAAAGTCAGGAGCCGTGATCTTATGGTGCTCACAGGATGTTCACCATCTTGGATCTCCCTCAAATCATTTTTTTTTCAAGTCAGCATTCTAAGCTATGTCTTTTTTTTTCTGTTGTGTTTGTGTGTTGGGTGGGGGGCATCTTTCAACCCTTCATACATCTACTGAAATGATTGCTAAGTCATGTTTGGCTTCTTCTGTGGCTATTTGCTGTATTTTACCTGCAAATCAAGTTATAAATTCTGACTTTCTGTCTGTGTTTAGCATGGTAGGTTGCAGGATCTTTCTATAGCTATGAATAATACTTATGTGAATTTTTTTATGCCTTTTCCGTGGGTATATGCATTATTCTCCTTACATATCATGCTTAACACTTGGATTCTGTTTCTATTTTTCTACTATGTGTCTATTTAAGGCTTTGCAAATGGATTTTATTCCCATGGATGTATTATTGTTATGTAGCAAAAAAGCCAGCATGTTTCAATTCTTTACGCATTGTATAAGGGAAGAAGTAAAGAACTGATCTGATATGTTACCTGTATATTTTTTATTTATATTTTAAAGTAAAGAAGAGCACTTTCTTGTAATGCTGGATAAATCAAAATATGACGGCATGCCTATGAGTTTGAATGAGTGAAAGATTTTTAGAGTTGTGTAGAATAAAATATGCATATGCATAAATGTCACATTTCTGTACATATCTACAGCTCTTGTCTACTTGCATGAAACATGAAACAGCATTTTACTTGGTCAGTCACAGTAGGGATCAGCATGGCTTCTCATATAAGTGGGCTACTCACTATCTGAGAAAATTATTTCTTTATCTGAAATATTATGAACACAAGCCATATTTATTATGAATCTGACTAATAACTTGGATAATAATAACAGGAAGGTATCCATTTTATCACAGGAACAAATAGTCCATGCTGGGAAACTTCTCACTGCTAGCTGGTGTCCAGCTACCAGCATTTTGCAAATATACTTGTTTAGCAACAAATATGACTGATGCATATTTTATGTATGTGTCCTCATCCATTGGGTAGCACAGTAGAATAACATTTCACAGAACAACTCCACATACAGATTAGGAATGTCTGTGGACCAAATTAAAGTGGCCATTAAAGAAGAGTATGTAATTTCTTGTTATACCCATTATGAGTATGTGCCATATTCATTTTCTGTTAATAACGTAATCCTGGTAAAATATATATGGTACTACATGGTAGCAAATAAAAGCTTGCATAATGCTACAAAAGTTTTCACCGAAGCCTGCTACCTGTCCTATCAATTTGCAGCTATGTATATTTCTTTAGCAATAAATATGCAGAAATATCATATTTCTATAAATATCTCAAGAACTGTCTAACCAGATACATTGTGGACTAGTATTTCACATGCTGAGTAACCAGAGAGTTTATTAATGGCTCATCAGATGAATGGATTCTTGGTCTCACAGCAAGAGGTTTTCTGGTTCGATTCTCAGGTGGGGTGCCTTCTGTGTGGAGTCTGCATGTCCTCCCTGTGGTCTTGTGAGGTTTCCTCTGGGTGCTCCAGTTTTCTCCCACATCCCAAAGATGGTGTAGGTGGATTGGACACTATAAATTGGCCTTAGACGTGAGTGTGTCTGTATGACTTCTGTGGAAGGTTGAGTGCCAGGCTGGCAACGTGACACCGTAAAACTCCACTGCCAATCATGAGCGGACAGGTGATCCTCTGTGGTGACCCCTAAAAGCCGAAAAGAAGAAGAAGAAGAGTGGGTAAGTGATAATACAAAAATGATGATTTGTTTTTTTTTTGGGGGGGGGTTGGAAATATAAATGTATGGCATCTGTCAATAATTATATTAATAACTTAAACCAGAGGGGGATTACATGATACTTCATGATATCAAAATGAAAGCTTATATTATGCTACAAAAGTTACCATTGATACCAACTGTTTGTGTGCTACCATTTGGAAGATATTCAGGCTTGTTCAGTATTAAAATATGCATATTTCCTTCTGTTAGAAAATAGTATCCATAACTGATCAAATACTGTGTGTTTGTTAATTTAAATTGAGACACCAGTAGCCTACTGATACAAGGTTATCCTGTTCTTCCACCTGAGAAAGGGTTAAGAAATGACTTACAGCTTCAGAGCAGTCCTTGGTCAGTTCTGACTGTTTCTTAAAAACAAACTTGTCCTTGCTTGGATCTTGGCTCATCCCACTCCATTCCCCCTTGTTACACTCAGGCTCACTCTGCTCCTCTCCATGCCCCCATATTCCACCCAGTCCCCCAATACCTGTAATTTAAACTTGACCAAGATGCACCCACCAGAGCTCAAACCACCAAATCTGCTTAAGTAATTATAACTAACCCCTCCCATTACAATTACTACCTATCTACAATAAATTTGCACTCACACACAGTAGCAACTACCTAATAGAAACATACCCAATAAACACCCCAAACATCTCATACATTACTTCTAACATTGAATATGTGAAGATATAATCCACCCCTCCTACGCCAAAACTTCCTACCACATTAACAAAAAAACATCCATATTATCTTCTCAGGTACCCAAACCAATACTTTAAATTTTTACTAATATCTACTTAATCCCAAACTCACCCCCATTATATCATGAATCATAGCTACCAAACCTCTTTCACTTCTAACTCAAATGCTACTACTTACTACCATATCTTACCTAACCTATCTCACCCAGCCTCTCAGTGCAAGTCACCCACTGCCATTTCATACAACTAACCCAATCTCCATGATGCAGACATATTCCTCAACCTGCATATCACCCAGTTTCTACCCCTTCATTAATAGTATGCTCTTCACCTACAAACTCTTTTCTAACCCCAGAAACTCTACTCACATCTATATTAGCCACATTCCCATAAAGCTTACACCCCATAGATTACATACCAACCAACTCAAATACCTCTTCTGCCATCTCATCTCTATCCTTCTCTCGGTGACATTCACCCAAACTGTGGCTCTTCTCCTGCACACATCTCAACCTCCCAATCCCATCCTCCTCCCACAACTGGTAAACCCCTCTGTTTCTCAGCTCTAAATGCTCATAGCATATGCAACAAAATTCCTAACCTCCATGCCTGGCTTCTCCATAACCAACCAGATATTCTGATCATCTCAGAAACCTGGGTCAAACCCCGTATAAAAGACCCTGAACTAACACCACCCAACTACTCCATAATTAGGAAAGATAGAACACATAAAAAAGGAGGGGGAGTCGCTCTCCTGTACTCATCATCCCACTTAGTTACCCCCTATACCAAACCTGTTCCCAAATTTGGCAAGGCAGAACTAATTCCAGCCCTACTTCATATAAATGGACATAAACTTTTATGCATAGTCTCCCTTTATATCCCTCCTGGAGACAATATCTCAACCCTTGTAAATATTCTCTCCTGATTCTCTAACAGCATCACTAATTAAACTATAATCTTGGGTGATGTTAGTATTAACTGGTCAACAATTCAATATCCTACAAACTCACTTAATATAAACTTGTACAACTTCACTCAGCTTATTAACTCAACAACTATGCCATCCAAGATCTTCCTTAAAGGAAGCACCCTGGATTGGTATTCTAGTTTCTCATCCACATAACATCTCTGACAGTGGCACTCTGTCTGACCCATTAGGTGATCACTTCCCCACTTTTGCCCATCATCTTCCCTCCTCCATACACTCATACCAACATTTTCACTCACTGTCTAAAAAAATTTTATCCTAGAACATTCTCAAATGCACTAAAAATGAACTGAAACCCACTAAAAACCCTTCCCTTAGAAATGCTGTTACCTATTTTAACTCAACTTTCCTCAAGTTGCTTGACTCCTTTGCCCCTCTGAAAACAAAATGCATAAGAAGCAATCCTGTACCTTGGCTAACCAAAAATACCTTACTAGTCATGAGATTCCGGGATAAAGCCTGAAAATGCTACTCCAAATATAAAACTATCACCACCCTTAATGAATTTAAAACACTTTGTAACAAAGTAAAAAAAAAAATTATTATCTCAGGCCGCAAAGCCTACTTCTCTACAGTCCAGACCAACCCCAAAAAATTCTGGCATGGAATCTTCTCCCTTTCCAACCCTGGCAAAAATGAAAACCCCTACCCTGATCCAGATGCCACTGGCTTGGACTTAGCCACCCAATTTAACACTTTCTTTATCAATTCCATAAGTAAACTTACATCATCCTTCACTTCCCATTCAGCTTCCCCACCCTTATTTCCACCTATCCCTCCCTCCCCTAGCATCTCCTGCTCCCAGTCTCCACCTTTCTCCTTCAACCCCATCCCTATAGCCACCATAAAAAAAATCTACTAACATTGAAACCCGGCTACAATGCCCCTGATGATATACCCTCATATTTCTTAAAGGTTGCCACAGAAGGCATAGCTCTTCCCATCTGCATTGTTATAAATCGATCTGTTGCTGAATGTCTAGTTCAAAGTCAGTCCAACCCGCACGTATGGCAAGTGCAAAGGCTCTATTGTCCAAAAGTAAAATAAAAAAAAAGACAGAGCCAGTACAAAGTGTGGTATGACAATTTAATATGTCAAAAGAGATAATAACATGGGTGATGTTCCAATGTCTATTGATGGTGTGCATAAATGATTTGGCATTCCTGCCAAAAGTGGCAACAAATCTTACCCTAGACTGGGTGTCTGGTGGTTGTACTTGATATTCCAATAGTTTATCCCTATCTTGTCTCAAAACAAATTGACTAGCCCTGCTAATATCACCTGAAACTGATAGATCCTATCTTGTTTATAGTGGTGATATGTTGAAGAGTTGGAAATATCCTTATGACCCTTAGAAACTGAGAATTTGGGATGTTCCAGGTGTTATGTTGTGGGTGGAAACTAGTAGCACACAAGAGAGAATTATATTGGGAAAAATTCCTATATACCTTGGTATCCAAGGTATTATCAGGATTTCTACTCACAAGAACATCCAAAAAGGTAATTTCAGTCAGACTGCAAGTAACCTTGAATTTGATGCCTCATTTAGTCTCATTGAAATAGTCAACGAACTCTTGCAAGAAAATATCATTCGACTTCCACACCAACCACCAATCATCGAGGTATCGCCTCCAAATATCAATCGCATTGATATACAAATTGTGACAAGCATCATAAATCAACTCCTCCTCCAGGTATGCCATGAACAGATCGGCATAAATGGGTGCAAAGAGGCCCTCATGGCTGTTCCTTGTACTTGCCAAAAGCATTGATCTTGAAAATAGAACACATTTTTTGTTAAAACATGTTCAGCCAGGCAGACAAGAAAGGTATTAAAACCTGGTTCATATAATTCAGATCTGTCCAGCCAATACTGTATGGCTATCAACCCTGCCCAATGTGGAATGTTGCTATACAAAGAGGTGACATCCAGGGTACATAAAAGCTAATCCTGTTTTAGCTGCATTTCCAAAATGATACCCAAAAATCGGGTAGTATCCTGGATACGAGCTCGCACACATGCCAACAAGGGTTTCAAATATAGTGTTAGAAATTTGGAGAGGGGTTCAGTGAGGGGAACCCCTGCCTGCCACTATAGGCCTCCCCGGTGGATTTTTGGGTTCCTTGTGGATCTTAGGTAAAAGATAAAGGTACTGTTGTTTAGGGTCAGGTACCTTAAGATGGAAAATGTCTGCCCTGGTAATGATGCCTTCCTCCTGAGCTTCATCTAGAAAGGTGTCAATTTCCATTTTGAACCGCCTCATAGGGTCCAATGGCATAGCCATATAGTATCTACCTTCTTCTAGCTGTTTTGATGCCTCCTCAAAATAAGAAACCCAATCTTGTATCACAACTGCTCCTCCTTTGTCTGCAGGTAGGATGACAATATCCCTGTTATTCCTCAAACTATCTATACATTGTTCCTCAACCTTAGATAAATTATTGGAAAAATTCTTATATTCATGAGGATTAAAGTGTAGATCATTGAGAACAGTAAATTGAAAAACACACAAAAAAGAAATGCTTTACCGCCACAACTGTTACATCTCTCCCTCCACTAACCTCGCCCTCACCAACACTTACCTTATCCCATCCCTCCTATATAGTGCCTCTATCCTTACTAACCTGCAATCCTCCCTCAAGACTAAACTCTCCTCTTGCTATAATAAAATAACAAAATTTGCAACTGTCTATAGATCCACTTCCCATCACTGCACTGCCCTACACCAACTAAATTGGCTTGAGCTGTCCAATTACCTCATCTATATTCAACTTGTCTAAGCACACAGACTTATTTTCACCCCCTCTCTCTGTCCCTCTCTTGCCACCACCTTTAAAATGGACCAACCAAATAGACTTTTGAGATCTAATTCCCAAAATCTAATTGAACTACATAAACCTGCCCATCCACCAGGCAAATATCTAATGTCCTTCTCTCTAGCATGCCATTGGAATTCCCTCCCACCTCTCATCCGCACCATCAGCAGCCTTTCTTATTTCAAAACCTTACTTCACACACACTTAACTTCACTATGGGAATGCTCTTGCTCCCACCCCACATAATCTCCCTACACTATAGCTACTCTCTATAAGCCAAAATTCACAATAGCCTCCCATTGTTTTGTACCCCTAATAAACTCTAGGAATTAGCATAACTCCTAGAATGGTACAATTCAGTAGTCTAGAAATTAACTGCATGAATCAGCATAACTGTTAAAAAAATTAGACTGTTTCTGTTACTGCATTGTGCTAATTTGTTAAACTGTTAAAAACTTTGACTGTTTGTAAATATTACTCTTATTGCATTATACAGATATATGCACTCTACTAATATGTGTTTTTCTACTTGTTTAATTTTGCTTCATTTGTGCACATTACATTTCTCTAATAACTTGCTCATATTAAATCTGTAATTTGTAATTTTCTGGAGCTTTTCTCCCTATGACTCCATTGAAAATGGGCTCCTCATGGTCCAATGGACTATACTGGCAAACAAACTATAAATAAATAAATAAAATAAATATTAGTATAATTACTACATTTCTGCACATATCTGTGGCATCTTGTATTTGGGCAGGTTGTGGTTCAGTATTTCATATACCAAGTCAACAGAGAGGTCATGAAAGTTTCCTCACACCAATGGAGTGCTTGGTATGACAAAAAATATGAGTTTTGTTCTGGAAATATTATAAATATATAGCATACATTCATAATTGTATTAATAACTCTAACCAGATAGTGATTATATCACACTTTGTGGTATCAAACAGAATCTTCCACAATGCTGCAAAATTGTCACTAATCCCTGCCGCCTGCATACTACCAATTGGCAGATATATTTAATTGTTAGCAATAAAATATGTATATTAGTATAATCATATTTGTGTACGTATTTCTGAGATTATGTATTTGGATGGCCTGTGATTCAAGATTTCACATGCCAGGTCAGCAGAGGAAATGAATGACTGCTTACACCATTAGGGTACCTTGTACTGCAAAAATTTAGATTTTGTTTCCAGGAAATATGACTGCATATCATATGTCTCATAGCATACCTCTCAACTGTACAGATTTTTGCAGAATATCTAGATTTTTGCCTCATATTTTTTCTTCTTCATAAAAATGATGTTTATTAACAAATCACTGGAATGATCTAAGGATTAATGTCACTAAATAATGATATACATTTGGGTTTCAGACTTCATATCCTTCAGAAAATGCAAGGTAACAGAAAACCTTTTATATTAGGAACTTTCAAGTTTTTAAGAGCAATATTTAAAATGTGTCCCTATTTTTGGTCCTTTGTCTTGCCATTATGTCAGGCTTTGTCCTGATTTTTTGTGCTATTAGGTTTAGAGATATTGTTCGTAGCTACATTAATAACTTGAAGGTGAGGATGTTTACATGGTACTCTATGGCATTAAATGAAAGTATTCACAATGCTGAAAAAACTGCTTTGATAGCTGGTGTCTAACTAGCACCTCATGACAGATATTTACAATTACGTGTCCATTCGATGTACTTCACTCCATAATTATGCAAATATCTTAAAAATGGAGTGTTATCTACAAAACTAGTTTGTAGCAAAACGAAGCTCAGATCTGCCCGAACAAAAATCACATTGATAGGGTCTGTCTGCTGTGCTTTCAGATATATTAATACATCTGCAAAATTATAACTAAATTATATATTTTCTAATTACTTGCTCTATATAAAATTATTATTATGTCTTTCTGACATATTAATATCACCACTGTGAAGACTATCGAATGTTGAATAACTTTCATATTTTTACTTCTTGTTGTAATGTTTAATCATTTTGTATACATATAAATTTGTTTACTGCTAGGCTGCAAAAACTGGATTCTCAGAATTTTAGCTCAGAATGTTGCTCATGCAGAATCTCTTCCGGTGTCAGGAGGTGTGAAATTCTATTCAGAATTGGTGTGAAGAAATTAATCAGACACTGCAAGTCATGATTAGCAATAATATTAAACAAAAATGAATAAAAGAGAAAACCACAATTTAACATAAAAGCATGAGAGGATTTAAAGAATAGATGATACAATTAAGGGATTTACATGCATATGATATCTGCAGTTTCCATCCAGTGTGCTATCAAATGAGGTACCTAAAACATGATAATTAGTGTTTCTAGTGGAGAGATTTAGGAAGAGTGGTGAAAGTAGAAGATAAAGGAGGATGCAGTTGGGTATAGAAGAATTCAGGTGAAAAGGGAAAGAAAAAGCTGAGTAGAGCAGAGGTCAGAGATGAAGGACTTGACAGGACTAAGACGATTTTAAATCCCTAGGGGGATTATTAATGAATATTTATGCAGTTCCACATTTGGGCATTACTGATAAACTTAGCAAACTGAATGTAAACCCCTCTGTTGTAAGATGGGTTGCCGAATGGCTCACAAACCAGACACACACTATCAAAGTGGGTAACACCACATCAACCAGCAGACCTGTTGCCAGTGGGATGCCACATGAGTCAGTGCTGATCCCCCTACCATTTGGTATATGCTTCTCAGAAGTTCAGGTCAAAACTATGGGGTTATGATTGACCAAGTTTGCAGACCACTGCAAACTAGGTGCAATCACTGAATCCCCAAATGATGTCAATATACTTCAGGAGGGCCTCACACAGACCAGCTACTGATGTAGTAGTCATGGTCTCAAACTGAATGGAAAGACATGCATCATTATTCTCTTCAGCACAAAAATGTCCCTCTCACACTATCAAATCAACAACAATACCCTAAGTGCACATGAAGTGGTAAGGGACCCGGGATCACAAGTAGACTGTGTGTAGCTTACATATTTAGTGTATTGTTTGTACGTGTAGCTTACATATTTAGTGTATTGTTTGTACGTGTAGCTTACATATTTAGTGTATTGTTTGTACGTGTAGCTTACATATTTAGTGTATTGTTTGTACGTGTAGCTTACATATTTAGTGCATTGTTTGTACGTGTAGCTTACATATTTAGTGTATTGTTTGTACGTGTAGCTTACATATTTAGTGTATTGTTTGTACGTGTAGCTTACATATTTAGTGTATTGTTTGTATTGTTTGTACGTGTAGCTTACATATTTAGTGTATTGTTTGCACATGTAGCTTACATATTTAGTGTATTGTTTGTACGTGTAGCTTACATATTTAGTGTATTGTTTGTACGTGTAGCTTACATATTTAGTGTATTGTTTGCATGTGTAGCTTACATATTTAGTGTATTGTTTGTACGTGTAGCTTACATATTTAGTGTATTGTTTGTATGTGTAGCTTACATATTTAGTGTAATGAGTGATCACACGACTATTTATGAATTTTGTTTTCAACCATGCCACTCTGTCTTTTGTATTGTCTTCATTCTTCTATTATCTATGTTGCATTCTTAGACATGCAGGATATTGGGAACTTTGTATCATTGTTAAAATGTACGGTAAAATTTCATGAGAGTAAAATACAGTTTTCAGCAAAGGGAGTACAGTTTGGGTATTAGTGAACTAAAATGAGAATTGTATGCTGCTCACTTCCAAATAAAACCTTGCTACAGCTACTTATGCATGTGTATCCTGGGTGACACACCCTCTGATGTAAGGTGTTCTGAACTGCTGTTGTATCTTCCTTCTCCCTACAACTTATCATTTAGAGTTGCAATCCATTAGCAACTAACACTGAGCTAGTGCCTACATTAGGTTTATACCTGCTACGTGAAGTCAAACATTTGGGATTTGGCAATTCTAATAAGTTCACACCTCATTTGCATCTTCACTGTGCTTAGAGGCCTGAATCTACACTTTAATAAAAGTAACCATGTAGCTAGGGGACTTAAAGATGAGGAGAGTTGTGTATGTAAAGATCACAGAAGATTGCTATTCATTTTCATTTATCTGCAAAGAAGGCTTCTGATCTTGTAAGGTATGATTGTGTTTTTCAAGTACATCCTAGATTTGTTAACATTTTACAATGAAAAAAATTATATATGTCCATTGGAAAATGGAACATTATCTGTATGCACTTTTAATATTTCAATGTTGGCATAGTCATTTTTGTCAGGCATTTTACTTTCTCAGATAGACAGCCCTTATTAACTTTCATCATGAGTGTTAGTGTAACAACTGGATATCTTACACACTTCTTAAATTATTTCAGGCAAATGTAATGTACTGTATTGTTAATACACAGTGGCATTGGGCTTCCAAGATAGCTCATAGAAAATTACATGGGAGTGCTGGGCACAGTGAGAGGTGACTGGCAATTGTATAAAATTGTAAAATGACTTTTCTGTTGTTAATTGAGTTGAAAGCATTTATAACAATTTAATTATGTGAATTTTATGGAATTTGTACTCAACAGTAATTTTGTGCACTTTGATGGGGAATATTACAGTCACAAGGGGTGGCCATGGCACTGTATGTACATCACTGAATGCAAATATAGTGATGTGGGCGTGGAGGAAAGATATGCATTACATTTCCATTTTAATAAGCATATTTGGTTGATGTATATTAGATTCTTCAGCAATATATTTATTTTGTGGAATGATTCACTAACTAAATTAAAGGAATTTATTGATTACATTAACTGCACTAGTTCTTATTTTAAGTTTGCACAAGCGTATGTAAATGGGTGTGCCTTCGTTGAAGGTTGGGCGTCGAGCTGGGACCTCAGCATTTCATAAAAGTCTACTGCCAATCATTAGTGGACCGGAGTTCCGCTGTGGCGACCCCTTACGGGAAAAAGAGAAAGACAAACAACAACAACAACAGAAGGAGTCTGATCTTGTAAGGTATGATTGTGTTTTTCAAGTACATCCTAGATTTGTTAACATTTTACAATGAAAAATATTATATATGTCCAATGGAAAATGGAACATTATCTGTATGCACTTCTAATATTTCGATGTTGGCATAGTCATTTTTGTCAGGCGTTTTACTTTCTCAGATAGACAGCCCTTATTAACTTTCATCACAAGTGTTAGTGTTACAACCGGATATCTTACACTCTTCTTATATTATTTCAGGCAAATGTAATGTACTATATTGTTAATACACAGGGGCATTGGGCTTCCAAGATAACTCATAGAAACTTACATGGGAGTGCTGGGCACAGTGAGAGGTGACTGGCAATTGTATAAAATTGTAAAATTACTTTTCTATTGTTAATTGAGTTGAAAGCATTTATAACAATTCAATTATATGAATTTTATGGAATTTGTACTCAACAGTAATTTTGTGCGCTTTGATGGGGAATATTATAATCGGTCACAAGGGATGGCCAAGGCACTGTATGTACATCACTAAATGCAGATATAGTGATGTGGGCGTGGGAGGAAAGATAGGCATTACATTTCCATTTTAATAAGCATATTTGGCTGATGTATATTAGGTTTTTCGGCAATATATTTATTTTGTGGAATGATTCACAATGTAAATTAAAGGAAGTTATTGATTACATTAACTACACTAGTTCTTATTTTAAGTTTGCACACACAGTCTTCGATAACTTTTATAACATTTATAACTTTTATAATTATTTAGATGCGCTGATTTACAGAGAAGAAGGGCAATATAAATGATATATTTATAGAAAGCCCACTTTTTCAAACTCTTATTTACATTTTCAAAGCAGCCATCCTATGTTTCAAAAGTCCCTTGTAAAAGGGCAATTTCTTAGGGTATCCAGGATGGTTACAGATGATGTGTTTTTTTTGAAGAAGAATGTGATAAGTTGGTTAGTATGTTTACTGACAAGGGTTACCCTAAAGAATTTGTTAACGACATTAGAATGGGGGAGATAAAGTTAAGGCACCAGAGATTCCACCCATTTTAGGTCAGGCAACAGTATTGGACAAATTGTCCAGACCATTTGACTTTACTAAAAGTCTTGTTTTTAGGCCATTACCCTTTAAATAAAGAAGCTAGGAATATTATTTATAAATGCTGGTTGTTTTTTTAACACTGGCAAGCATGTTTCAGTAGTAGTAAGTGACAATCCTTTGATAACATACAAAAGGGGTAAACATTTGAAAAATGTATTTGAGAGTCATGGTTTTTGTAGGAGTTACACCAGTAAGAGACATGACAAAATGGGGGCGGTGCAAACAGTGCCCTTTTATTCTGGAAAGAATGTTTATAACACTGACTCAGTTGAAAATAAAGATAAATTAGCTGACTTCTGTAATTGTATGTCAACAGGTGTCATATAAATATATACACACACACACATATATATATATATATATATATATATATATATATATATATATATATATATATATATATATATATATATATATATATATATAGATATATATATATATGTATATTTATTGTTGCTATTTGTGTGCCCTGTGGAGCATTTTATATTGGGAAGACAGAAAAGTCCCTTAATAAGTGCATCTACGAACATACTTATGATATTCTTAGGATGAATATAAATAATGCACTTTAAAAGCATTCAGTAGTATGTCCTGATTTTAAAGTGTTTAGATGTGAGGTATTAGAGAAGGTGACTCCTAACAGTAGAGGGGGCCCATGGGAGACCATTTTAGAATCAAGAGAATTATGTTGGTAGCTCTGACTAAATTCACAAGATCCCCCAGGCTTAAATGAAAAAGTTTCCATCACAAGTATTTTGAAACTTAAAGCTTTGGACATATAACAATGGTGGTTGTGTAGTCATCCTGCTTTTTCCATGGTAAACATCACATTACTCTATTGGTATTCCTTATTTTGGATCAAACATTGGTCTGTGTGTGAATGTGATATAGTACAACCACATATAGGTTCATAGGTTCATACTAGGCTATCTGCCCTAGGGCATTTATAAGCCTAGCCAGAATGTGTACCCATTTTAAATTTATTTTGCTATGCCCTTTTTCGAGGTTAGTATACTATGCCTCTATCTAACAGTGACACAGAAGTGATACCCGGGGTAAACCTATGATCTCCCATCCACTCATCAAGATTCTTCTTGAAGAGAGTCAATGAGGGACTCTGCCTAACCTGGACTGGGATTTTATTCCAGAGTGAAGGGAGCCTCTGGGTTATGAATCTGTCCCTCCAGCATGTCCTATTTATTTCAGTGCTGAGGTTCAAGTCTCTGATGGGATTTGGATTTTCTGAGGTGCAGCATGTCCATGGACATGGCTTTATATGTCAGGCACAGATCTCCTCTGAACAGGCAATATGCCACTGAGTAGAGCTGGAGTTTCTTTAACCGGGCAGCATATGGCATCTGTTTGAGCCCTTTGATCCTCTTGGTGAGGTACTTTTGGGGTCTTTCCAGTTGCTGCAGGTGTCTGGTAAGGTACATCCCAAAAGGGGCATTGTACTCAATTATGGGCCTGATGAGGGATGAGTAAAGAGGCACGATGACCTCCCCTGATCTAGATGTGAATCCCTTCATGATTAGGTGGGCTATATAAAATGTTTTTCTAACCACTTTGGCCACGTGGTTGTCAAATGAGATTGCTATCAACTTGGGTCCCCAGGTCCCTAATTACTTCTGTACTTAATGGATTACCACCTATGTGGTAATTTGTGGGCACTTTGTTTTATGACTATACACGTTTTGGCATTTAGCTTGAGGTCATGGCTCTGGCACCAGTTGTCTGTTTCTATGAGGCCCTTTTGGAGGATGCTTGTGTCAGCTGGAGAGTCGATTATGGCACCCAGTTTGCAGTCATCTTGGTCAGCCACAGTCCTTCCATGTTGGCCTGTACCTCCGAGAAATATATACCGAACAAGAGAGGTCCCAGGACTGAGCCTTGTGGGACACCACTTGTAACTGGTTTGGAGTCTGACATGGCTCCAGCAATTCTAACCATGTGGGTTCTGTCCTTGAGCCAGTTTGCAATCCATCTAGTGACATAGGGGTTTATATTTAAGCTGGTGAGCTTATCTATAATGCCAGGTCCAGGTAGGCTGTGTGGACCACCTTCCCTCGTCAATGGCCTTGGTGACTGTTTCAAAGAAATCAACCAGGTTTAAGAGGCAGGATCTGCCCTTAACAAAGCTGAACTGGGTAGGATCCAGTGTTTGTAGGTCCCCAATATCTTTATTTATGAGGTCCATGATGATCCTATCCATAGCTTTGCAGACCAAGCTAGTCAGGCTTATGGGGCGATAGTTTCCAGGATCCGTTGAGGCACCACCTTTATGGAGAGGGACCACTGTTGCTGTACGCCACTCTTTGGGCACATATCCTGTAGTAAGGCTGAGATTGAACAGTAGTTTTATGTTTGGGTTTAGCTCTTCTTTGAGTTCATGTAGGACGCAGCCTGGGACACCATCTGGTCCCATTGATGCTGTGTTTATTGCTTTGGACAGGGCGGCTCTTACCTGAGCATCTGAGATGTCAGGGGGGCAGCACTCTGCTGGGATAGATATTTGCCCTTTTGGTGGGGGGGGGGAGAAGTTTGCTGAACCTGTCAGCTAGGATGTTGGCAATGTCTGTGGGTTGTGTATTTTTGTCATTTTGGACTAATTCTGAGCATATCAGGTTCCTAACATAACTAAAGAAAGCCTTGTGATTATCCTTAGTGTCCTGTGCAATTTTTCTCTCGAAGCTGGCATATGTGTATGAATGTGATATAGTACAACCATATAACCTTAAACTTTAATAACCACACTGTGTGTCTCCAGTGGTTAATGTTGAAAATGTAATATGAGTGAGTATATAAGCAGGAATTTCATTATGTGATAGTTATGTGTTGTATCCTTCTCTGCTTTATGTCACATAGGATTATGGTACCCGAGTATACAAATCCATGTAAACTCTCTTTCAGTGACCCTGAAAATGACATCATAGTGCAGGCATTTAAATGGCATGGCACCTTTCTAATTGAGAGATGATGTGGGGATATGACTGTCAGAATGCAGATTTGGAACCAGATAGTCAATGATGAAATGCTGTAGGGAGCACAGCAGGATGTATGATTAGGTGCATCATACAGCCATTGATATAATTTTATCAGCCCGGTGGAGAGCAGATGCAGTTGCCTGTGAACAGCTGGCTGTGGGTGAGAGGCGGGTACAGAGGCACCACTGACACCAAATGAAGAGTTCCTGTCCACTGTCAGAGATCCAGAGAGGTCAGTGGAAACTGCACACCAACAATTTATTGATATTGGTGCTGATGCTTCTGAGAGGGCAAGTATGTACCAGGAAGAGGTTGCAGGTAAGCTTACATACAGCAAGTTGTAAGATTTGCTTGTATAATAAAATATTATAAGTAATAGCTCATGTGTTGTTTATTTCTTATTTCTGGATTAACCTGTTGATAAACTGATGTAGTTAATACACATTTTTGTTCATTACACATAGGCTTTGGGTGACGTGTCAGTGAAATTTCAGTTAAATGTATTGTTAATGGACATATAGGCAAAAATTGTGTATTCACTGTCCCCCTGTGTTATTGCAGATGTCCTTACCTTGCCTCAATTCTTCCAGGGCCATCCTCCCTAGCAAGTGTGGAGTCATCTGCACATGGTAAGCCATACATTTTTATTTGATCATTGATGACCATTTGTCAGACATATACTATTTATCTGTATGTGTGAGGTGGGTGTCATGAGTGTGTGTGTTACTATACCATCTGTGACAGTGGCACCAGTGTTAGTTTCTTATCATAATATTAAATTTTAGTGCAGGTGTTAATTTCATTCCTGTGTTTGTTGCTTATTATCACCGGTGATCCTGACAGAGGAAGTGTAGGACTCGTACCACCAGATGTGAGAGTATCAGCAATTAGATACAGATGGTGGCCAAACACAGGTACAATCAGAGTGTGCAGAGACTGACTCTGACACTGAGGGTGACATTCAGTGAGCCCCTTTATTTCCATCAGACACAGCCAGTAGACCTACGCATACCTATTCTAGTGAGCCCTCAAATATTGGACAGGTGAAGGGTGACAAACTTTATCAGGGTAGTGTGGTTATTGTGGCTCTTCAGTGCCTGTTGACTCTGGCCATAACCAAAGTGTGGGAGAGGTGCCAGGCAGGAAGGCTGTTAGGGGTGCTCAGAGAAGGCATGGTGTCCACTCACTACCTGATCCTGGTGTGTCCTTATGTGCCACTTGATGTATGTTAAGGCCATCATAGAGGTTCAGGCACTCTCCAATATGGCCTCCAAGGACATGCTTAGAGTTGTAGATATGTCACATGCTGACATGCATGACTGCCTCTGCTGTGTGGCCAATTCAATGGTCCAGATGAATCCCTCAGTGGAATGGGCAGAGTCTGTGATGGAACATCTGCTGAGAAGGGGATGGCATCCATGTGGACATAGGTCAGTAGCATCATCTGATGTTATCCAACATGGCCATGCCTGATCACACTCCCATAGTGGCACTACTTCCACTGCTCCATCAGTGATTGAGGTGTCCATGCCCAGACATGGTAGGGAATGGGGTCATGGACCACAGCATACTCATGATGACAGCTCATCTAACAGACATCAGTTGCAGTGCATCTGACCATGGGCATGGATGTATCAGTACCACTCCTGCAGAGCCAGTTCTCATAGATGAGGGAAATGACCATGAACTGTCACATCTACCATGCACGGCTCACACTTATCCAGCTTACCAGGATGTAGAGCTAGCACAGAGCTTGGCTGTATTCTTGCAGGCACTCACACACACACACACACACACACACACACACACACACACACACACACACACACACACACACACACACACACACACACACACACATGTTTCACCTGGAGTGCCCAGACAGACACACACACATAACAGTTACATGGGTAAGTCATGGATCTCACAGCTTTTTCATTGTCAATGGTCATTTGATACTTTATCAAAAGTTCTGCCTGTCTGTCTTTCTTACTCACTCACACTCACTACCTTTTATGTCAGCTTTGGCCACCTGACCCCGTCCCCAAAACAACACCTTGTGCAAATCATGATAACTGTGGCATATGCTTAATTTTCTATCTGTTGAATTCAGGAATACACAAGTCTTTTGTCTTATGCCCGGGGTGAATAGCTCTTTTGGAAATTGTACTGTTTCTTACAGATTTTGTGTGTGAATCTTTGATGCATGAGACCTATTAGTTGAGAGAGAACACATCTACTGACATAAGTCGTTGCTGTCACATATTGACATCATTGCTATAAAAATCACCCACCTTCTACTTAGTTACATTGCAATTACAGTATGCAAGGATCTGCCATTCATTTGTGCTCTTAACCATTTATTTTCCTATTCTAGGTTCAGTACTTGTCTTGATAGTCCAACAGTTAGAAGAGTTTTAATTTGGGGCTGACTCTGGGAGATGGTAACAGTACACAACAATTACATGACTAAGTAAAAGTTGTGAGCATTGCCTAGCACCAGTGTTGTTGTATGTATGTACATAGGGTGAAGGTCTTACCCCACTTAGGTGGTGAGCTTGTCTGCTATCTGTTAACTCTTGGCCAGGACAAGGGCATATTGTACACATCTATGTCTACTGACACCCACAGTGGCTGGTGGTTCTCCCTCTGACTCCTCACCTGCATGTGGCTGTGGTGACCTTAGCAGTGGTGGTGGGATTTGTGCTCCTTCCCCTTGGTGTTCCTGCTGAAGCTGTTTTCTCAGAATAATGTTGTGAAGGATTCCAAAGACAGTGGAGATTTCAGCACAAGCATGAGGATTGTACTGCAGAGCTCCCCTAAATGTATCTAGGCACCAGAACCATGACTTCAGCAGCCCAAACACATGCTCTATGACATTTCTTGTTTATGCATATGCCACATTCCTCAGTTTGTGTGTGTGTGTGTGTGTGTGTGTGTGTGTGTGTGTGTGTGTGTGTGTGTGTGTGTGTGTGTGTGTGTGTGCAGTATGTGCATATGCCATTTTGATAGATGTGATCAGCCATTGCTCCTGTACAGAACCTGCATCTCCCAGGAAATAACTCTGTGGCATATCCCCCCAGAAAACCTCTGATAGAGTTGAGAGTTGTGTCAGATATGGGAATTGGGGTAACTGCCTGGGTTGTCAACACATACATTCAGGATGATTCCCTTAGTCTTACACATAACCTGGCAGTTAATGGAGTGGTATCCCTTTCTGTTTATATACACCCTTCCCTGTTCCCCAGATGGTGCTTTGATTTCAACGTGCATGCAGTCTATGGCACCCAAGACTTCAGGCTAGTATGCGACAGAGTAGAAATCCTGCATAGTTGTAGCCCTGTCCTAGGTTTACAGTGAAAATGTATGTAGTCACTGGCATGTTGTAGCATGGCATTCAGGAAATGATGCAGGATCCTGGATGCTGATGCCTGTGACACCCCCAGCATATCCCCTGTGTGTCTCTGGAAGGTTTCTGTAGCTAATATTTTAAGTGCTACGCATACCTTAGTCTCCACAGGTATTGGTTCCCCTTGGTTTACCTTTGCTCTCAGTTGAGGACAACAGAGTTTGCAGAGTTTCTGTATTGTGTATCTGTCCACCTTGTAGCACTCTACAATTTCCACCTCATGCAGATCATGAAAAGTTAAATGGGTTCTAAACACCTTTTTCCATTTTGGGCAGGGCCTATTAGCAGAAGCAGCAGCAGCATAGACTTGGGCCTGTTGCACATGAACATATATATATATATATATATATATATATATATATATATATGTATATAAGAGCAACAGTAGCCACTACCATTGTTTCCTTGTAGAGTAGTTTCTGTGGATGTCTTCCACTAGGTTTTGGAATTTGCAGGTAAAACCTGCACTGAGTCTACAGGATTGCTTTATAGCTTGTTCAATAGCTCCTCCATCTTGGATTGGTTAATTAGCATATAATTCAGCTGCTTATGCAGTAATTAGTATGCCACAATGTTTACTGTGTCTGCTCAGCTCTACACAGTGTTTTGAACTGCTTACTGAAGTTTACTGAATACAACACAGTGAACTACAGTGTGCGCATCATTTCACAATGCGCACACAGTTTTAGCGACCTGTATAGGCTTTATTGACTCCATCGCTATGATTTATTTTTCACTGTTGTACAAAGTAAATATTTAAACTAACAAAAATTTTCCCTTGCAGATTCCCAGCTATTTACATATGTGTAAAGCATTTATAACAAGTTTCATATGTTGCAGAGTTGCAATGAGCAAGTTTTCTTAAGCTTAAAACATAACCTAATTGGTGGTTAACTGTAACATTCCAGGATGTTAAATCTAATTTCTCACACTTCTGCATGATTATAATGCAGACTCATTTTTTTATTAAAAAAGGGAAATGAGGGAGAAATTATTTGTGCAAAACCATAATTTCGTAACAATGCCACACCATTGTTTTTAACAGGACTTCTTTTCCAGGCTGTTGTAAGATATTTTACAGTTATTTTCAAATACAGAAAAAAAGAACATATTGCATGGCTTTGAAACATTAATTAGATTGTTTTTTTTTTTTTTACAAGACTTTTGCAGGGTAGTTATTGTAAAAGGTATGTGCAGCTAAATATAAATGCACAGAAGCATGTACACACCTACACACCTAGAGAGATATACAGGAGTCTTGTATGACATTTCTATGTGTTTTAATGCTAAAGGTTACATAAAGTGAATATAAGTTTCTTGTACAAGTTAATGTCCTTTAATGAGAGTTCAACCACAAAACTTAATTGCAAGAATATATGCATGCAAGTTAGTTTTTCGGTAACAGGGATTCTGGTATATTCAATATACAGTTTCCCTGAACTATTATGCATCTGTAGTATGTACAAATGTAAAGTTTCTAAGTATTAAACTCTAAATCAAAATGTTTTGTTGATTCTGGAATATGCAATAAAGAAAAAAAAGTGTTTTGGATGTATAAGGGCCCTGGATGCTGCAAAACACATTTATTTAAAATGTATTTGTTGCATTTCCAGTGAAGACCAAACTGAGAGTATTCAGATTTCTTGATAAAATGTTATTTTTACACAGTACATTTGTTGATCAAAAAATAATCAACAAGTGTGTTACAGGTTTAGATATTGTGATTTTAGTGCACCTACTACCTAGAATATATAAATAGGAAATCAGACATTGGCTGCATAAGGGTTGATTTGTGAGCTTCAGAACACCAGCATATTAAATCGTGATGCTCAGTATGGTCACAGACCACATTGTTTAAAACATTATTGCCAAGTGGGGAAAAACACAAGTGTAAAGTCCCAGAATCGTGAGTTTTTCTTTTTGTAACAGCTGTTTTGACTGAATTTCATATTTTATTTATTTATTTATTTTTTATTTATTTAACATTTGTTAACTGGAAAAGTCCAACTTGAAACAAAAGCAATTTTCAGCGGAGGCCCAGGTAGAAATGCTCCAAATGCATATCTTTGTAATATTTTCTCTTATTGTTATAACGTGGACACACCAGGTAAAATGTAGTCAGCAGTGTATTTAATTAATCAGTATGGGAAGAAACATAACATTTTTATATATGTGTATGGTATCAAAAACATTTCCTTTCCAACATACTTTTATCAGGTGGAGAGTTAAAGCCAAAGCAGCCATGTCTCCAGAGCCTTGTACAGGTAATTACATAATAACCGTAGACAATACTACACTAATCTCAGAGTAGAGTGAGAATCAGTCATAGTTTGTCACATAATAGAGACAAAAAGTTATGGAAGTTGCTACTGTCCCTGATTCTAGTCAAAATTAAATTAGTAATAGTGGAGGAAGAAAAAGAACTGTAACAGGAAAATAAATTATTTTGTTTTTATTTATTAACTATATTTAAACTTTAAGTAGACAAACCATGGTAAGCTATTAAATAGCTAAAATATTTAAAGCTACAATGTGTGTGTGTGTGTGTGTGTGTGTGTGTGTGTGTGTGTGTGTGTGTGTGTGTGTTTTCAGAAAACACAAGTAGTAACTTGGACCAGTGGATGGGAAATTGGAACTTCACTTCAGGTCTATCACCTGTGTCTCTAATGGACCGAGGATGTCTGTATATCATACCCTCGCTTACATACACCCCTTAAAATAATGTCTAAGGCTGAAAAAATTGTGAGTTACATTTCAAATATATAGCTAGGCTTATAAAGGCTCCAGTGGTTATTGTCCTAATATACAGATGTGAACCTAATAAAATATTCTACAACTAGGTCAGCAAGTAACGGAACTGTTTATCTCCCCATCAAATGTGAGCATGCAGAGCATGGTCAGCAACAAAACAGGAAGAGTAACTTGTTTGTGTTCTCTGAGTCCCGGTGAATAATTCTGGTGCAGTGCATTTCAATGGATTTATGGAAAACAGTTTAATATTGTGAAAGGTAGAGGTCCTACAGAAACCAGCTCAATTATCTTTTCAGAACAAAAACAATTTAAAAAGCTTTAAAATGATGGAAGCTGCAACATTCAAGATGCAGGACTTCCAGAAGTGGCTGGGCAGAAGATAATGTCATCGCTGGAGTCTGGAGTGGACCATTTACAGTAAAAATTAAATAAATAAAAAAGCAGGAGGATAGAATTCACACTCTGACCTCAAAAATACTGGGTCTGAAAACTCAGGTGGGGAAGCTTTGTGAGAAAACAAGTGACATGGAAAATTGATAGAGAAGAGGAAATATAATGCTGGGTGGTGTACCTAAATGCCAGGGGGTACGCTGACATGATTTCTTACTTTCATGGAAAATTTCTGCCCTCAGTTAATATACCCAGTTATGTGGAGTGGGAAATACCAAAAAATCACATGTTGGGGAGAAAGCTTAACCCACCATTGGTACATGGTGGACCTCAACAAGTCATTTGCAAATTGCATTCTCATTTGACTAAAGAATGTCTTCTAAGCAATGCATATCTCCTAAATGTATAAAAGTGGGAGGGAATATAATTAGAGTGTTTGGGACTAATCTAGAGCTTTATATTTTAAAATATTGCCATACACTGAGGATAGGAGTGAACTAAGGAAGATAGTGCTGGTTTCATGGGTGGTATATCAATGGCTATTGTTATAATAGTAGGCAGCAAGAGACAGTGAGTTAATTCTCCAGAAGAAACATGGAAACTTGTGAAGGCCATGAGGCCTTCCAACTCACATAGTGATGGTGTGTTTGAGAATGGTAATAGAGGAGTAGAAGCACATGAGCAGATGACAACTTCTTGTTGTAGAGAAGTTACATGATGTGGACTGATAAGCTGGCAAGAGTAGGACAGAGGAGGAAGATGCAGTCAATGGAGTAGAAATTATTATATTAAGAAACATTAAGATAAAGTGATTGTAGGCAGCCCTCATCTTTAAAAGCTACAGAAGCTTCCTCGGGTCAATATTAAAACAACAAAAATCCATTACATCGAATATCAAACAGCGACACGTATTACTTGAACCACGAAAATACCGAACACACTAAACCGCAAAATGTAAAATATTGAACATTCATAGTCGGCCAACCCCACCACCCGGTACATACTACCCACCCAAACAAAATAAATAAACCACATACATACACTAACCAAACCCTACTCCTAACCCTTAAGTAAAGCACCAAAACTCAACTTCTAACCCTACACTAATCCCCACATACACAACTATCTATGTACTACCCTTAACCCCTCCCTAACCCTAAGGTCTGTAACTACTGCACACTTCCCCTATGGAGATATACCCAAACAAAATAGATAATGCATTTAACAAAACCCTACTTCTAACACTACACTAAATCTTACACACATTACCTATCTATACACTTATCTTAACCCGCACCCTAAACCTAAGGTACATCCATAACTATCGCACACTTACCTTACAGAGCTATACTGCAGATGGGCCAACCAAAACACTTCGACATTTCGAATTTTGCAGTTTTGCACATTCGATGATTACGTATTTCGTGCAATACGTGCCGATGATTTCGTATTCGCCTAAACAGAGTTTTGACAATCTAATAAGAACCCGCTTCCTCTACTACTATGTATAGAAGCATAACTTCAAAATGAATATGGAATCTAGGGAAAGGACAGGCAACCTGTTTGTAAGAAAAGATTGAGTTTTAATAGGTCTAAGCATGGAAGACAGGAAGAGCACACAACCAGATAATGGTCAGAGAACTAAAGTTCAGGAAGACATGAGGAAGGTGGTTTGGATAATGCATAAAGGAGTCCCATAAATACAGTACAAAGAGAAAGAAGAACACAGCAACAAGGTAGGAATGCAACAGTAGTAACCTGCTCAACCAGAAAGAGTCTTTGTGTGATGTGGAATTAGTTAAATAAGGGAAAACACTGTGTGCTGAATAATATGTTTCACTGTTATGTATCAGAAAAAAAACTGTATTAGTTGATAGTGGTGAAACTACTGAGAGAAATGTACATATGAGGTATGATAACAGAAGATATTTGTCTTTAGGTAAGCAGTCTACACATGCACTCAAGTCACTACATCACAGGTACCAGTATGATTCTGACATAGTTCATGTGGGCATTAATGACTTGATATATACTTTCCTGGACCATATGGAGAGAGGCAATAGCTTTCTCTCTGAATATGTGTCTCAGGCATGCATGTGTCTTGCATTTAGCAACATTCTACCTTCACCAAGGAGGATCCTACAGTATGAACAAAAGATGATCTACTTCAGTAATTGGCTTAGTGTTTGGTGTTTTTCCAGGGGAATTCAATATTTGCCAACTTGGGAGGATGTGGTTAATAAACTAGGTTCATTTGCAAATGATGGTCTGCAGCTGTCTCCCCTAGGCTTCCTAATATTGGTTAAAACTTTATCTATCCCCTTAGAACCTTTTATATGCAATGCCAAACTGACAAACCTACTGACATAGCAAGTAATACCCAAAGAAACCTAAAGGTGATTCATAGGAGCTTAAAGAAGAAACCCCACACTCTACAAGCTCTCGTCACTCTGGAAAATATAGACATGTGTGCTGTTACCATCACATAAGTTTAAAACTGCAGAAAATACTGCAGCACAAGGCTTCATTGCCATACACACATTTAGACCATCAGCTGCACAGACAGGGACAAAAGGCGGAGGAGTCTCGAATCTATATTAGCAACAAGCTTAATTCTAGATTGGTTAAACAGGATGTGACCTGGAATTTATTCATTTGTAGATCACCATGGACAAAAGTCCCATAACATATCCTAGCAAGCTAAAGGTCTCCTTTGACCTTCTGGAGAGACTCACCATTAAATGAAACACCCTGTTCATGGGAGAAATTAACTATCCCTCTATAGACTGAGTAGCATACACTGCTTCATACTTACTTCATACTTACAGGCACAATGATTCTTGGAATTTAGCACAAATACTCTTGACCAGATAGTGTGCACACCTGCCACACGTTCAAACATATTGGACCTGGTACTCATCAATACAGGATAGTGTTGCACCGCCCCCAGTGTCACATCCTCATTGATGATGTTGGACCACAAAGCTGTCACCTTTCAAGTAAAAATCAACTCAGTAATCCCAACAAACCCTGTAATAATTAGGAACTATTCCAAAGCAAACTATGTTCTATTAAGTCATAGTTTGTCAAAATTCAATGCCCAATACCAAGTTCACAGCAACCCATGCAGAACAGTTCACAAAGACTCTATGCAACCATGCATATGGATATATAGAAGCCTCTCTACTTACCAGAAGAAAGACCATAAAAAAAAAATCTAAAAACAACCTCACTGGTGGGATCTTAACCTTAACCAGATATATATTAAAAGGAAAAAAGCCATGGCTAAAACCATGAGAAACAACTCCTTATTAAACTAAACAGGAAGCTAAGAGGACTAATTAAGTCCAACAAGGCCAGTTACAATGTCAGAATAGCCTCACAGGCTAAAGACAGCCAAAAGGCCTTCTCTAGCTATGTCCAAATCTTCAAGTACAGCACACGTCTGTGTGTCAAACTCATGGTCAGTGGTGTGACCTTCACTGAGCAGAGCGACATAGTGACAAATTCAGCTCAGATTGCATCCTGCCACATGCCCCTGCTTCCCCTATGAAATACCAGGACATCTGCCAACTATTAACTTTGTGCATGTCCTGGTAACACTCATTAAAGCCAAAAACACAGCTTCAGTGGGCCCCAGCAATATCCCAGGATGCCTCCTAAATAGCTTGAAACAGGACCTATGAGGACCACTTGAGTCACTTTTCAACTATAGCCTCTCAATAGGCTTTGCACCAACAGAAAGGAGGACTGCAAAGGTCATCCCACTTCACAAGGATAGACCATCAACCAAGCCTAGAAACTACAAATCTATTCACTTGACTAGTCTAATATGCAAAGCCATGGGACAAATTATCATTTTGTAGCCCATCTGACCTCCTATCATAATGATCTTCACATCACATTGGAATGCTACTCTTCCCCACATTCCATCCACTCTCATCAAAAACCTACCTTACTCACTATATCCTCAAATATCTTTAATTGTTCTCACAGTGACCTAGCCACATATAAACTACTCTCTCAACTATTATACACACATATAGCCATACAATATGACAAATTCATATATAAAAAAGCTACCCCCCTCAAAAAAAAACTACTGCTCTGAACAAGAATGATTTTTCTGTCCAGTCCCATAATAATACTTGTGAGGCTGCCAGCCCAGCTATCTAGAATTTTGTAAATAATCTTATGTCATTTGTGAATATTAATATGATCCATAGGCTTGTCTTACAAATGTAAGAGAACTATATGTTATGTGGCTATTAAACAACTGGTGCAGAAGTGTATGTTGAACTGTATTATATGTACTAAGCTTGAATGTAATCACAGTTTACCCTGATGGAAAAGAGCAGAAATGTGTATAAACTATATTCCTGTGCAAATGTATGTTTTCATAGTAGAAGTTGGAACATACAGAGTTAACTTGCAAACTCTGAGAAAATAAATGAAGAGTTTTATGATTGTGTTTATCTCAGCTAGGAGACAGGATATCAACAGTTAGAAGTTCTTTATATTGTCTGGAAACAGAAATAATGACAGGTTTCAAATGTAAAAGTCTTTAACTGTTTTACAACTTCCAGTTCTAGGCAAACTTCTGAGAAATAAGTATTTTTGACAGAAAGGTGCTAACAAGTTTCTGTTAGCCTGTGAACTGAAAGCAGAGGTGACAGAGTGATGACATCCAGCTGACCCATGTGTTGTTATTATTTATTTTATTTATTTTATTTTATTTTACATTTGTTGACCGGGATAGTCTGACTGGATACATGTCCATTTTCAGCGGAGGCCTGGGGAGAGAAGCTCCAAGGTACAAACAGAAAGACTTCCCATAAAACTTAAAACATGTTAGTAACTGTCAATAGTCTATAGTAGTAAGAAAGTTGTATAATTTAAAAAATCATGTTTGATAAGGTAAAAATTTTAGAAATTGCAATTCAGTAGAGGAGCCATGAAATGTTACCTCACAATAATAGTGTGAGTGCTAGTCAAGCTTGGAGCAAGGACATAGCCAATGTGACTTAAAATACTGTTTTAGGCTTTTCTTGAATTGACTTAGGGTGGATTCTAGGGTAATATTTGCAGGAAGGTTATCCCAAATTTTACAAACAGAGTTGGTAAATGGAGGCACCAGCTGAATTGTTGGTTTTGACAGTTTGGACAAGGAGTCTATTAGAAGAATACAGTTTTCTGAGGTTGCTATAGGGGTATATAATGTTTCTGAGTGCAGGTGTATTTTCAGGTTGGTTCAGTACTTTATGTGTCACTCTAAGCTGGTTATATTAAATTAGTCAAGGCAGTTCTAACCATCCAAGTGATTTTAGGTTATTACAGTGGTGTATCCTGTAGGGCACGCCAGATGCAAATCCGGCAATGTGATTATAGCAACTAGATAGTTTATTGAGTTCCATTTTATTTAGGTTGGTAAGTAAAGGGGAAGCATAAAGTAAAGTAGAGTAAATGAGAACAGGCAATGGCAGTTCTGGCAGTTGGGGTTAGGAAATGTTTGATTTTGTAAAGCGACCACGTTTTTTATTGATGGATTTATAGTTTTATTGACATGCATGTCATATTTAAGGTTATTATCAATGCTGACACCTAGGAGTTTTGTACAGGAGTCTGGGGAGATTGTGGTACCATTATTAGACTGTATGGAGAATGATAAGGCATTGTTCCTACTAGTGGGGGAGAAAAGTAGCAACTTTGTTTTATTAGGGTTTAGAGAAAGTCTGTGCATTTTGTATCTTGTCTTAGATCTGAAAACATCCATCTTCAGAAATTCTCATTTGTATTTGCCTTGCTCTGTAAGTAAGATTTAGGTATAGTCTTTCTTTTAGAGATAGATATGAATATAGTAAAGATTAGTTTATCTGTTTTCTGTATTTATTTGAGACTGTCCTGCAATGTTGCTTTATAATATTTCCTATGATTCTGAACTCTGTTGTCACTGTGTTGAGTTATTGAGTATTGCCTTGTTCTTTCATTATTTATTATTAAATATATTTAAACATTTTAATTGTGGCTGGTTTGTTTAGAGATATTTAAGTTCTTAGAGTACTTGCATATGTATTTGGTGACACTGTACAAGCCACTCCTAAATAGCTTTCAAGTCTTGGTCACACTTACCATTTGGATAATAGTAATATTACACAGTAAGATTGGTCACCCTTTGGGAAGGACCTTAAAGTAGCTCATAAGAGGTTCTGGTGGCAATACTAACTACCTTCTGGTCTGGGCAGAGGGGGCATAGCTAGTAAACATGTACCAGGCTTTCCTAGGTGTGTGCCTGTGTATAAATCAAATTTCAAAGTGTGTATGTGTGTGTGTTTCAGCTACTTGAGCAGGGACATGGAGCACTGGTTGGACAGAGAAAGTGCTGGGAGGACTTGGCTAGGAACACTGGCTAAGGACTCAACTCTATAGCTGTGCCAGTGGGGAGTCTTATTGAGGATCTGGAGAAAGAGGGAGAAAGCAGCCCCAGACTGACTGTGGTCTCTGTGTGGTCTTAAGAGAAATTGTATTTTACTGTGTGTGTACTTGTCATCCTCCCAATGTGCACATCCCTCACTGGTGCTTGTGGCGAGGATTGAGGCTCCTAGATTACTGGGTCAGTGCAGGGGTGTCACAATTCTCTCACTGAAATTGTTCCAAGTACAAAACTGCTAGGAGTTATTATTGATGAAAATCTAACATTCGACCTCCATATCCATAGCAATGTCAAAAAAATGCATCAAAAATTAGGTACCCTCTATAGACACAAATACTACCTTAATAGTACTGCTTAAAAAGCTCTAATATCATCCTTCCTGCTACCATCTTTACTGTATGGTGCCCCATTCCTCACCAATATCCAGTTCTCCCTGAAAACCAAACTGGACTAATGTTACAACAAGATTGCCAAATTTGTAACCAATTAAAAAAACTCAACACATCACTGCTTAGCTCTACAACAGCTAAACTGGCATGACCTCCCACACTACCTCACTTATTCACAATCAACCACTGCACATAAACTCATATACAAGTCTTCAACTTGCCCTTCCCTCTCCTCTTTATTGACTACATACCACCCTAGCAGGCCACTAAGATCCAAAAACACAATGATGCTGAAAGTTGAAAAACCTAACCTTGCAGCTGGTCAAATGCTACACTCATTTACTGTCTAAACTATGGAATGTCCTCCCACCTTCTATCAGAACAATCAGTAATCTTGCTGTCTTTAAGAAGTCTCTCAGATCACACCACTCCTCTCTGTGGCAATGTACTTGTGCCAAAATAGTACCTCCTAACACCTGATCCACTACTATATCCCTCTACAATATCACTATTTAGGAGATCTATCTGACTTCAACTGCTTATACTTACAAAACTCCAACAAATAACAATTAAAACTGCTACCCTACCTGACTAACTCCATCCTCAGTGGTCAAATTGCACACAATGTTGATGTGTAATGTTTGTAAATAATATGTACCATTGTGTTTAATATTTATTTCCATGCATTGAAAGTGTATTTACACTGTATATTGTGCTTTTTCTTGCAAGTACTATTAATGTTATGTGGAGATTTTCGCCCTGGGCCTCTACTGAAAATGGGCTCACCTAGGCCCAGTAGACTTTCTCAGTTAACAAATGCAATCAATCAATCAATTAATCAATCAATCAATCAATCAGTCAATCAATAAATGCCTAAAAGTAATCTCCCTCATAACATCCCAACTAATTCTTAGCAGAGACATCCACCCTAACCCCAGGCCTGTAAGCAACCCTACTACTCCCACCACGCATCATCACTGAGACCTGGCTTAAACCAGAAATCAACAACAATGAAATAGTCCCCCAGGGTACAATATATATAGGCAAGACAGACTATCCAAAAGAGGCAGAGACCTTGCTTTACTATTCAGAAATAATTTTACATTGGAAATCATTAACCACAACCCTCCAACTTTCAATAATGCAAAATTGTGGTTCACCAGAATTAAACTCAACTCAAAAAGGTACCTAAACATAATTGGATCCTATATCCCCCCAGCAACAATATTAACACACTAGAATCCATCCTACAATGGACAGCAATAACTTTACCCAGGAGACTATCATATTGGGTGATTTCAATATCAATTGGTCCTGCTGTAATTCACTACACCCTACTGACCATATTAAACTCCGTTGCTTCACTCAACTAATCCAAACTACTACCAGGACTGATAAAGCTTCAAAATAGGTGTCCACTCTTGACTGGATCCTTACTAACCAATCTGTACTATCATATCACTCTGGTACTCTCCCGGACTCTCTCAGTGACCACCTCCCAGCATTTGTTCTCTGACATCATGTAAACCCAGTAAAAATGTCCTCTTACCAACAAATTCAATATACAAAAAACTTCATATTTCAAGACTTTGTGCACACCCTCAAATCCTGCAATTGGAATCCTTTGAAATTTCTCCTCCTAGACACTGCAGCAGAATATTTCAACACCTCCTTCCTAAATATCTTAAATAACATGGTCCCTATTAGGATAGTAAGAATAAAGACCAATTATGCCCCCTGGCTCACCAAACAAACTTGGTCACTTCTAAAAGAAAGAGATAAAGCCTGGGAAACTTGGGTCCACAACAATACTGCAACAAATCAACAACTATACCATGAATTAGGAAATAAATGTAAAAGCCTATCAGACTTGACAAAAATCAGTATACTAACATACAATCAAAACACAAAAAGAATCCCCAAAATTGTTGGACTGCTATTAACTAAATTCTGCAACCAGGTCAAACCAGCACCCCGCAACACTAACTCCACTGGAAATATCACCACTCAATTCAACAAATATTTCACTGAATCCATAACTATCCTCACCAATACTAACTGCCCAACTCCACCACCTAATCTCCCAGCCTTAACCCATGAAAACAACCTCTTTTCCCTAAAGCTAGTCCCAACCAGCACCATATATAAATATCTTAAGAATTTTAAACCTACCACCCTTGCAGGAGACAAACTGCCTACTGAATACCTTAAAATCGCAGCCGAAGCCATATCATACCCAGTCTCTTTATTAATCAATTGCACCATCTCAGAACAACATATCTCATCTCTCTGGATAATAGCACACATAATACCACTACACAAAGATTTAAACTGAATTGAACTATCAAATTACAGGCCTATACCACCCTGTCCCAGTTATCAAAAATCCTTGAACAGTGCATACATACTCAAATCCTACACCACCTCTTATCCAACAAACTGCTATCAAATACTCAGCATGGATTTCACCCTTATCACAGCACTACCATAGCCCTTATTAGCTTCTCTAAAGCAATTAACCTGCACCAGAATGATGGCAACCTTGTATCTCCTATCTTTCTTGACCTCTCTAAAACTTTTAGTACTGTCTCTCATAATAAGCACTTAACTGTATTATCTAATCTCAGTCCTAGCTACTGCAGTCTTACATGGTTCCAGAACTACTTATGTGACTGCAACAAGCTGTACAATGGCAAAATTACTGATCCCCTCTTTTACCTGTTACTCTGTGTGCCACAAGACTCCATCATTGTTCTCCTTCTCTTCAATCTATTCACCAAAAACCTTCATACTGCTATCCTACATGCTAAGCTGGTCCAATATGCAAGTGTTTCAAACCTAATCTGCTCTGCCCCAGCACTCCTAGAACTTCTAAGAATAATACAAAAATCCATCACATCAGTTGAAACATGGATATCAGATGCACCACTCATACTTAATCTGAACAAAATTAAGCTGATCCTATTCCATCCCCCCCAAAAAAAACAGTTCCAATCAAACCACTCAAAATAACTTCTAGCAACAATACCCCTATTACACCAGTTCACCATTCCAAATGTCTTGGTGTTGTAATAGATCAAAACATGACGTTTCACTTACATATTGCCCAAACATTTAAAAAAAAAATTCACAAAAAACGTGGTATACAGATGCAGAAAATACCTTTCCAACAATACCTAAACCATTATTGACAGAGTCCACCTAGTCTCCATACGTCTCTATGCATCCCCCATGCTCATTAATCTCAACAAATCTGACCTAGCAAAACTAGACATTTGCTACAACAAAACAGCAAAGTTTGTTACTGACTCAGCCTGTAGGTCTCATCACTGCCTGGCCCTTAAACAACTATCTTGGCTAGAGCTACTCAACCTGCTCACTCTTAACCAACAGCTTTACAAGGTCTTTTAAACCAATAAATGCTTCCTACATTCCAGCAACAAATCTCTAATGAATGTTTCTAGAAGTAAAAATAGCTCAGGAGACTTCCTATCCTCTAACTGCATTACAAAAATCTGGAATGGCATACAACTTAACATCAGAACTCAAACCAACAAAGTCAACTTTAAATACATTCTCAAATCCTACTTAACTAACTTATGGATATGCACTTGTTCAGACTCAGGCTAAACTACTCACATAACATATACAAATCCTTCTATTCCTTAAGTAGCCTTTGTCTTTCTTTATCCCAAAAATGTAAACAATGTCATTGGTCTATCTGATTAAATCTAAACAAACTGAACTTACAATGTCATTGGTCTATCTGATTGTATCTCAATAAACCATACATAACTATCAATAATGTAACTACTTGAACTGCGATCAGTGTATTATGCAGTCCTTCTAACTACCTCCAATTTAACCTTTGGAAATTTCTGACAATAATATATTATGTCACACAGATGTCTTTAACTTCAACTAATGTAAACAGTGGTTTTGTGTATTACAACAATGTGTTATTTATGTAAATACTGGAATGTAGTTTGTATGCTTTTTTGTACTGTAGTTTCATTCTTCCTGATTTTTTTTTTTTTTTTTTTATAGTTTTTGTACTGTTAAAACAATGGGGCTTTCCTCCCCAGGCCTCTGTTGAAAATGGGCAACTTGCCCAGCTGGACTTTCCTGGGAAATGAATGTAAATGATCAACAAAGACATAGGCAATATTCAGACACTGGACTCAACCCAGTTTGAATTTGTCAGTGGAAGGTAATTCCTACTAAACCGCTGTAGTTCTTTGAGAATGTTACCAGTACAACTGATCTGGGGAAAACAGTGCACACCACCTACTACCTAGAGCTGACTAGGACACTCAATACAATATCTTACTTAGGTATAGTTGACAAACTCACCAAACTGGGAATAAACACCTACATAACTCACTGGATTGCCAACTGGCTCACAAACAGTAACTAAAAACTCAGAATTGGTGAGACTAGCTCCATTAAGAGACTGATCATCAGCAGGGTACCTCAGGGCTCTGGGCTGGGACTGTTCCTGTTTGGCATTTACCTTTCAGAGGTAAAGAATAAAGTCAAGCTCCTTTGGCCAACTATGTTTGCAGATGACTGCAACTTGGGAGCTATCATAAATTACCCCCATGACACAAATATCTTACAAGAAATCTATCACAGACAAATGACTGGTGCCAAAGACATGGATTAAATATCAGTGCCAACAAATGCATTAAATTGTCTTTTTGGCACCCGTGCTAAATACTACACCAATAAGACATCCCTAAGAGCTGACCCGGCAGTCAGGGATCTGGGAAATACGTAAAAGGTAATCTGGCCTTTGACCAACATGTGGCCAAAGTAGTAAGAAAATCATTCATGTCACCCAACTTAAAAGGAAGGGCATGGCATCCAAGTTCAAGGAAGTCATAGTGCCACTTTATTTGGCCTTATGATACCCAACATTGAGTATAATGCCTCCTTCAGCATGTACCTGACCGGACATATGCAATAGCTGAATTGCCCACAAAGGTTCCTTATCAGAAGAATTCAGGGTATAAACACATTGTCCTTCACCTAAAGCCTTATCTCTGCCCTTGGTCTTCTATAGATTATTGAGAGGCAATTTATGTCTGGAATACAAGGCATTCTCAGACCCAGCTCTGATGGACCATTTGTCTGTCTGCAAAATAAACAGCATTAGAACCAGTATATTCATGGATTTGCATTTTGCTTGTGGAATAAATAAGAGATGTTGGTGAGATAGATGCGTGTCTCTCAGGAACCCATGCCCTGGAATAGGATCCCCATCCATGTGAAGGAAGTTCATCCTGAACACTATTTTAAACGTAACTTATACCAATGGATTGGAAATCAGAAATTCACCCCAGGCCTGGCCTTCATGTATATGATAAACAGAGTCAGACGGTAATGCCCAAACTAATATACCCACTCCATAACCTTAAAAAGTTTCCTAACTAACATATTCCATCTTAATAAACTCCCATGTTACATAGAGACACAACTGGAATGGTTTGTATGGCTAGGCTTATAAAGGCCCTGGTGGTTGTTAGCCTAGTATATACCTATGAACCTATGTGGAAGGGATTGGCCACCTGCTGAAATGTGAAATGATAATTAGGAGATTATAAAGATAAAGAGGGGATGTGATTTTACTACATGAAATATAGCTTCTGTAAAGGAAAGACCAGAAGATGGGGCAAGACAGTTGTTTATTGCTGGCTGTATTCCAGCAAAATTTGAAAGGAAATAAGGGATGATGATCCTAGTTTGGAAAAGCCTAAGGACAAAAATGTCTAATTGTCAAGAACACTCAAGGGGGGTGGAGGGTAATAGTGGGGTTAGAGGGCTTTGGGAAGGCAATGGAAAAATAAGAAGGAGATGGAGTACAGTGCAGGAAGTAGTTATTGCTGAATAAGAATGGATCCACTGCTGAGAAGGTATGATAAACTAAAAGCTGTACCCATTATATGGGATCAATACATCAGATGGTTACACTGGTGGTTCAGAATTCCCATGTAGCTGCAGACATATTGGAATGTTGAAGGGGGAGATGCTGAAGATATGGAGAGGAGGAGGCAGGAAATCCACATATGTATTGGAAATGCCAGGTAATTGAGTACATAAGGAATCATTGTACACATAAATGGGAAAGAATGAGACCTGAGTTCCCAGATGTTGAACATTTGTAGTTTTTCTGGGTGGTTGCTGAGTGCTGAAATGAGCAAGAAGGGTTACAGCTAAAAGATGGAAATGTCAGATAAGGTAGAAAGAAGAGATGGTAAAGGTCAGTAATTTGAAAAAAAAAACATATTGATGTACATGAGCAGGTCATGTGGATGACAGAGAAGGGAAATAATAAGGAATGAATGGGATAAAATAGGGGACAGGTACTCTAGATGCCAGCTGTTCCAAGTGGATTATGTTATGCTTAAGGGAGTAGAAGTGATGTCACAAATCTATTTCCATGTTACACTACAGGATATGCACTGTCAGGGACTGTAGTTAAAAATGGATGATAGTCTATCCCTAAGGAGGGTGGGGATGGGTCTCCATGTTACATTAGAGGATATGCGCTGTCAGGAGCTGTAGTTAAACATGGATGGTAGCCGTTCCCAAATCAGAAAATCTCCCTCCTCTGCCTCAACAAGCAAATTAGATCACTAGTGAAAAACTCCAAAGCCAGCTATGAGTTGAAACTAGCCTCTGAAACAAAGGGAAACCACAAGTCCTTCTTCAGTTATGTTAGGAACCTCCATGGCAAAGCCCAAGTTTGTTCCGAATTAGTACTTAATGGTACCACTTACACTGATCCTGCTGACTTAGCCAACCTGCTAGCTGATAGGTTCAGCACAAACTTCACCCCCTTATTGCACCCAAAGGCCCAGTTGACATCCCCGCTACTTCTCCCACACCTCACATCTCCGTAGATCAAGTATTAAAGGCCCTATCCAAGGCAAAAAACACAGCTTCCACAGGACCTGATAATATCTCAGGCTGTATTCTGCACCATCTCCACCAAGAACTAGCTTTGTCATTGAGCACCCTATTCAACCACAGCCTAATTACAGGCTTCATTCCAGCAGAGTGGAGAACCACCATTGTCATCCCCTTGCACAAAGCTGGTGCCACTACTTACCTGGGAAACTATTGCTCCATTAGCTTGACAAGTCTGATCTGTAAAGCCATGGAGCATATTATTATGGCTCTCATAAGCAAGGACATAGGCAATCTCCAAATGCTCGACCCCACCCAGTTCGGATTCATCAGGGGCAGATCTTGACAACTGAACCTAGCTGACATTTTGAGACTGCCACCAAGGCCCTGGATGAGGGAAAGTCAGTACATACAGCTTACTTTAACCTGGCCAAGACCTTTGACACAATCCCCCAATCAGGCATCATCAAAAAGTTAACACGACTCGGTGTAAACCCCTATCTCATCAGGTGGGTGACCAGTTGGCTCACAGATAGGACCCACAAGATCAAAATAAGCACTGTCACCTCCAACAGCAGACCTGTCACTAGTTGTGTTCCCCAGGGATCTGTCCTGGGACCGCTACTGTTTGGCATCTACTTTTCAGTGGTCTGGGTAAAGACAAAGGGTCTGTGGCTGACCAAGTTTGCAGATGACTGTAAGTTGGGTGCTGTCACTGACTCCCCAAATGACATTAACATACTGCAAAAGGGTCTCAAAGCTATAAATTACTGATGCCAAAGTCATGGCATTAAGTTAAATGCAAAAAAATGTATTATCACACCATTCGGCTAAAACATGGCCCCTACTGATTACAACATCAATGGTAACTCCCTAAGCACACAACCTGAGGTGAGAGACCTGGATAGTCAGGCTGACAACAATCTCACATTCGACCATCATGTGGCGGCAGTGGTTAGAAAAGCCTTTTACTTGGTTCATCTCATAAGTAAAGGGATTGCATCCACAAAAAAGGAGGTTATTACCTCTGTACTCCTCCTTCATTAGACCCATAATTGAGTATAATGCCCTGTTTGGTATTTACCTCTCCAAACACCTGCACCAACTGGAAAGGCCACAGAAATACCTCACAAAGAGAATCCAAGGCTTCCAATACCTGTTCTATGCAGACAGGCTGAAATCACTATCACTTTAGTCGGTATCATACAGATTGCTCAGAGGTGATCTGTGTCTCGCCTACAAGGCAATATCAGACCCTGCCTTACTACAGATGTTCCGTATCTATAAGTCTAACTCCTCACGCATTTCCCACTTGAAAGGCCTAAATCTGATATGCAACATCAACAAAACCTGCTGGAGAGACAGGTTTGTCTCCCAGAGGCTGCCCTCTCTCTGGAATAGACTTCCCATACATGTCAAACAGAGTACCACACAGACCCTCTTCAAGTGCAACCTTGATGAGTGGATGGGAACCCACAAATTTGTCCCAGGGGTGCCACCATTGTCCCTCACTGACAGGGACAACAGCTGCTGATTGAGGTTTCTTTCTCAGGGATACACTCTTAGCTAGGCTTGTAAGGGCCCCAGGGACATTAGCCTAGTAACCTCCTATGATCCTATGATCCTGATGAGGATGGGGATGGGGCTCCATGTTACATTAGAGGATATGCACTGTCAGGAACTGTAATTAAACATGGGTGGTAGTCTGTCCATAAGGAGGGTGGGGATGGGGGTTTGTATTGCATCAGAGGATATGCGCTGTCAGGAGCTGTTGTTAAACATGGGTGGTGTTCTTTCCCTAAGGAGGGTGGGGATGGCCAGTGCTGAGACACATCCTTGTTACATTGGAGTATATACACTGTCAGGAGTTGTAGTTAAAAATGGGTGATGGCCTCTCCCCAAGGTGGGGTGGATGGGCAGTGCTGAGGCATATACATGTTATATTAGAGTATATACACTGTCATGGGCTGTAGTTAAACTTGGGTAGTGGGCTGTCCCTAAGGAGGGTGAAGACGGGCAATGCTGAGGCACAGAGGGATAAAATAAAACTATGGCCCAGAAGACCCAGGTTCAATTAGCAGCTTGGGCAGCTAATGTAAGGAAGGGAAGGATGGCAGTGCCAATCTAGACAGAGTGGACATTCCCTGAAAATGCTCACTGAGGGAAGCACAGTTCACAGAGGAGGAGTAGCCTTTGGATAGGCTGAGGAAGGGAGGGTTGGGGTGGGGGAAAAGTGTAGGTCATAACCCATCTGAGCAAGCAGAAGCATTGACATCACCACCCCCCAAGAAGCACTTAAGATCCATGCCATACCCAGCACACTCACAGAAGTTCAGAGGGAGGAAGGAGGCGTAGGTACATCAAGTGATAGACAGAGGGCATTGGAACAGTTAGACAGAAGGAATTATGGTGTAGAGGATGGAAAAAAAGGAGAGTGGAGATGGGAAAAACAAAAGTAGATTTTGGAATAGAACAAACATACAGAGTGAGATTAGGATAGTTGATGCACTGATGCCATGGTGTTGAAATTCAAAACCTGCAAAATGTATATGAAAATAAAATTCACATTTGGTATAGTTACTTAATGTATATTTATGTTGTACAACAAGGGATGATAACATAAAAAAGGAAAATGCGGTGTTACTATTTTATGATTGCACTATATGCTGTGAAATATTTCATAACATTTCACAGTTTTTACAATCTTTTAATTAGTTCTTCTGTGTCATCATATGTGTAATCTGTTCAGTAAAAACTATAAGAAAAGCCCAGCCAAACTAGAGTCTTCACTGTGTAACATTTAAGGCCCACGTGATATATACAAATGACTCCTTAAGGACATACTAGTGTTTTAGCATACAGTAATTGTAGACGTGCTGTGTTTTGGACTTTTGGGCCTTTGTCAGTACAGCAGAAGTGAATCATTTGACTATACTTTCAAAGCACAAAGCTTAAAACCCAGCTGATGTTCATAAGAAGTTAATTTTCTTGGTAAGGTACCCCTGGTGTTTTTCCAGTTGAGCAATATGTTCTGATTTATATATACCAAAGGGCACATTGTAGTCAGTGATGGACCTTGTAAAGAAAGATTATGTACCAGGATTACTTTTTTGGCTCTTATAAAAGATATTCCCTTGGAAATGAACTGGATCAGATAAAAGTATTTCCTGACATTAGTGGAGCAATGATAACCAAATGAAAGGTATTTGTCCACATACGTACTTCAGTATTTTTTGATCATGTCTGCTTATACAGAAGTACAAGTTTGACATTGGAATAGTTTTTTTTTTCCTGAATGCTATCACAACATACTTTTCTGTATTTGACTTCAGACAATTTTTGGTATCAGTATCAATGAACAAGTGGATAACAGTGCCCAGCTTGCAGTCATCAGTAAACTTGGCGAATCACATCTCTGGCATACAGAATTAGATATCTGCAAAATAAATGCCAAACAGGAGAGGGCCAAACACTGATCACATTGTCATCCCACTTTTACATTCAGAGAAGGTGCCAGCAATTTTCAGAACCTGAGATCTGACAGTTATCCAATTTATAACCAAACAGATAACCTAGAGGTTTACATTAAATTAGCATAAGTTTTTAATAATGCTGTCATGGAGGATAGTGTCAAAAGTGTTAGCCAAATCAGGATAAGCCATATATACTGAGTGATCACTCTCCACAGCCTCTGTAATCGTTTAAAGGGAGCTTACTAAGTTTGGCAGACAAGGCCTGCTCTTCACAAAACCAAACTGATTGCAGTCTAGATCAATTAAGTATCCTGTGTTTGCATAAATGAGTTCACCTATTATACATTCCATGCTTTGCATATAACGCTGGTAAGGCTAAAGGGCCTATTGCATCGATCTGTAGATGGGCCAGCAATATCCTTCCATCACAGCAAATAATGCCATGATATAAGCATAAAATATCTGAGTTCAGCAGATGACTTTGAAACTGGTATCATTCTAGGTAGGTTTTGTTGTGTCAACCTAGAGGCAGATTGTCAGCAGTCCTACCTGCTTTGTTAGGCATGGTATGCACCTCTCTTCAGGGTTTCAGCATATTGGCCAATCCATTCTCTGCCCTCACAGTGCACTTTTAGGTAAAGGCAGGCTCCCATACCTTCCAGTCTAAGAAACTCCTGTCAAGGCATTACTCGATGTTAGAAGCCTGAATAAAAAGTTGCCCACCCTAGAAACCTTCATGATCCTTGAAAACATTGGCATTTGTAAAGATATAAAAATGGGAGTTCTAATACAGTGACATCACTCATTCTCTGCCTTGATTTGTTGGGTGACTCTCATTTAGTTCCTCCACTGAGGATGGCTGTGCTCCTGGATGTGGTGTATCTGTATTATTCAAAGTCACATCACCTCATAAATAATCAACTGAGATAACCACCTCTAACTCCTGTATATCCTGGTATCTATAAGCTAGTCTACCAGTCACACCACTGATAAATACAGATGCATCTACATGCCTTTTTCCATGCTCACAATGTCCAAATTACCAAATTAAAATCACAATCCATCAAACATAACACACTTCCTGGACAATTTTAAATACATACCCATAAACTGTCAAACATAAATTACAAACAGCAAATATTCACACTGGTTCCTGTACTTCATCAAAGCAAATTCTTCCTACTATGTGATCAAATCTACTCAGTATGGTTCAAGCTAATATACCTCTAATATGTTCAACACCTACTGTTACCTTATTGCTGGTCAAATTAAACTGCCATATCATAATATTCCCATAAGAACCCAGATTCAGCTGTGGACAAATTCTACTGTATTTTGGGACTTTTCAGATGCTCAAATATGTCTAAAGGTCAGTTCCCTGTGCTTTCTCCTATTAACCTGGTGCACTTGGGCATTCTGAGGCAATTTATCAACTGCCTCATGTACACCAACAACCCTCTCCTCTTATCTTCCAACACTCAGACTTGCGAGAGATGCACTTATATATCCAAACTGAAAGCCACGCAATCTCCAGCCAAGACCGGAATAGCTGGTCAAGAGGAGAATGTCAACACTTGCACCACACCACATGGAACACATAGCCCTCCGGAATACACACCAGCACTGCCTTCACATAAAAACACAAACCACACACCTGCCTTCGTGGAGGCTCTCAATAAAAATCTACCCAAGCAGCAGAGCCCTCCAAGGCAGAAATGCACTTGACCACCACAACACAACACTAATCACGAGACACATAAATCTCCTAAACAGTGTGCCACTCAACCAAAGCCCCTAAGGCAAAAACAGCATGCCCAACACTCTAGTCATAGGTGACTTGATAGTGAGGCATACTGATGTCCCACTCACTAGGTTGAATAAGGAGAAAGTAACAGTCAGCTGCCTGTCAGATGCCAGGATCTGACACATAACGCATGCATGCAGGTCACTCAACAACAGGTACAAATATGACTCTGTCATTGTACATGTGGGTGTTAATGACCTGAGACGTACCTCCTTGGACTACATGAAAAGAAGAGACATGCAGGAGCTCTTGGATTATGTAGCCCAGACAAGTATGACCCTAGCCCTGAGCAACATCCTACCATCACCCAGAATGATACCACAGTACAAGCAGAAAATGATTGATTTCAACAATTAACTAAGTTTCTGGTGTCATTATAAGGGGATCCAGTATTGGTCTGCTTGGGATGACATGACTGACAGACCTCGATGTTTTGCCAGAGCTGGCCTGCATCTGTCACCCTTGGGCTTCCAGATACTGGCCAAAGCTCTTGTCACCCCTATAGTGCCTTTTTTTAGGCGGTGTTCCAAAGACCAAATTACCACTGTAACAGCTACAAACAAATGCAGTCTGAGGATCATGTTGCTCAATGCTAGAAGTCTAAATCTCAAAATGCACATGCTCAAGGCACTCCTTAAAATAGAGAAAATCAACATTTGTGCTGTAACAGAGACCTAGCCCAAGGCAGCAGAAAGCACCCCTGCACTACCAGGCTATAACTCATTCCACACCTTTTGGCCCCAAAACTTAGACCGATGCTCCAAAAGTGGTGGTATCTCTATATTCATAAAGGATGAGCACACCTCCAGAATGGTAGCCCAACATAATGCATCAGAGATACTTCAGGTGCAGCTAACATTGGGTAAGACAGTGATTCAGGTTGTATCCTGCTATAGGTCCTCAACCATGTCCCAAGACTCGCACTCCACGTTCCTAAGCACCGTGGAGAATATTAGGGTCCAACCTAACACTCTCTTTCTAGGAGACTTCAACTACCCCTCCATTAACTGGCTAAACTGCTCATGTACCAATACACTTGCCCAAGATTTCCTGGAGTTCATTAATTCCAATGCCCTGGACCAGCTCGTTCTTACCCCCACTAGAGGTAGCAACATCCTTGATCTGGTCATTACTAACATGGGTGACCGTTGCTCTACACCAATAGTCAGCTCCTCGCTGGTTAGATCTGACCACAAACTAATCACCTTGGAAATCCACATCCCCCCCAGCAAATGTAACCACCATGACAAACTTCTCCAAAGCTAACTTTGGGATCCTAAAACAGAGATGGCTAACATCATGGCACCCATGCAAATGGAGAATAGTTGCCTGACTGCAAAATCATACACCAGTGCACTGTACGAACACGTACACAAATGCATGGATCTCACCATACCCAATAGAACCAAGACACTCTCCTCCAAAAAAAGGAAGCCAATCTGGTGGTCCCCTGCCATAAACAAACTCTATAACAGAAGGAGGAAACTGATGCAAAATAAGGTGAAGTCCCAAGACTGGAAAAATTCCCTTATCTGCCTCAAAACAAGTTGAGATCCCCTCATCAAATCACCTAAAGCTAGGTATGAAAACAGAATTGAATAAGATAATAAAGACAACCACAAGGCCTTCTATAGTTATGTAAAGAATCTCCACAGCAATACTATGATTTGCTCTGAGCTACTGCACAATGGTACCTCCTATACTGAGCCAACAGATATTGCCAGTATACTAGCCAAAAGATTCAGTGCCAACTTTACCCCCTCCCCCCAAAGTACCAATCACAATACCAGTAGATTGCTACACACCCAGTATAACTGCTGCACAGGTAAAAACAGCACTGTCCAAGGCCAAGAATACAGCTTCTATGAGACCTGGGGCAGGTAGTTGGAGTTACTACCCTCTACCTAGTTATGTGATTTTTATTTCTGTATTAAATTGTGTATTTCCACCTTTATTGATGGCTATATGTTTTGTTCTGATGACCTGACAATATCCCTGGTTGTGTGCTACATGAACTACAGAGTGAACTGGCATCTCACCTGTATTCTCTGTTCAGTCATAGCCTCACCTCAGGCTTTATCCCTGCCTGCTACAGTTATCCCTCTCCACAAAGGAGGAGCAACTACAGACCCTGGGAACTATCACCCCATTAGCCTGATGAGTCTGATATGCAAAGCTATGGAACGCATTATCATGGACCTAATAAACAAGGATATAGGGAATCTCCAAATTCTGGATCCCACACAGTTTGGTTTTGTGAAGGGTAGATCATGCCTGCTCAACTTGGTCAACTTATTTGAGTCAGTCACCAGAGCTGTGGATGAAGGCAAGGTGATTTGTACAGCCTACCTTGATCTGGCCAAGGCTTTTGATGCCACTCCCAACTCAGGAGTCATAGAAAAACTCACTAAGCTTGGCATCAACCCCTATATCACTAGGTGGGTTGCAAACTGTCTCACAGATAGAACCCACAGTGTGAAAGTAGCTGACTCCATGTCAGACTGCCAGTCCCAGTGGAGTCCCACAGGGTTCAGTCCTAGGTCCTCTCTTGTTTGGTATCTACTGCTCTGAAGTCCAGGCCAACACAAAGGGACTCTGGCTGAGAAGGTTTGCAGACGATTGCAAGTTGGGAACTATTATTACCTCCCCAAGTGATGCTGACATCCTACAGAATTGCCTCACTGTGACCAACAGCTGGTGTCAGAACCATGGCCTTAAGCTCAATGCCAAAAAATGTGTCGTCATCCCCTTTGGGAAAAACCCGGTTCCCATGAATTACCACATTGATGGTAGTTCACTGAACACAGAAGATGTTATAAGAGATCTGAGAACACAGGTTGACAGCAAACTCTCTTTTGATCACCACATTGCCACTGTGGTCAGAATGTCCTTCTATGTAGCACATCTCATTACTAAGGGTTTTGCATCCAGGAAGAAAGAGGTCTTTGTCTTCCTCTACTCTTCCCTCATTAGGTCAATCATCGAGTACAATGCTCCATTTGGCATGAACCTCACTAGACACCTGCAACAACTGGAGAGGCCGCAAAAGGACCTCACAAAGAGGATACTATTCCTTAAACACTTGTCCTATATGGACAGACTTAAAAAACTCCAACTATTCTCTGCCTCATATCGCCTACTTAGAGGTGATCTCTGCTTGACTTACAAAGCCATGTCTGACCCAGCTCTGTTAGAAATGCTACATCTAAAGAAATCCCAATCCCTCCACACCACACACTCCAGAGACCTCAACCTCTTTACCACAATTAACAGAACATTCTGGAGGGACAGGTTCATAACCCAGAGACTGCCCATGCTATGGAACAGACTTCCCATACATGTCAAGCAGAGCATCGCACTGACCCTCTTCAAGAGAAATCTTGATGAGTGGATGGGAAACAGAAAATTCACCCTGGGGATAACACCAGTGGCTTTACTTGACAGAGGCACTGGGAACTAAGGTTGGATGGCACTATGCCAGGGTAATCCTATGGCTAGGCTTGTAAAGGCCCCAAGGCCATTAGCCTAGTACACACCTATGAACCTATGAACTAAATGGTTCCCTATCTAAAAGGGCCACATAGTAAAGCTAACTGCTTATACAACTGATTCTACTTCCACCTAAATACTTGCACTGCTGTATCTACCATAGAAAAGAGAACTGCCTCATACCAGAAATCTGTGCACATTTGTGGGCAATGAATTCTCCTTTTTAGCTGCCATTGGGAAATCTGTTGATATATCTCATCAAATTACTAAAGGTGTATCTCCATATGCCTCCCTTATCATACTCATATTTTAATATAATAACCACTTTGACAGTACCTGTGTGGGTATATCATCCAACTAGAAAAGCCACAAGATTTCCTCACAAAGAAAATAGAGAACATGCCAGCTATAGGATCCCTAAATTACATAGGATAACTCACAGCCCTATCTCTGTACTCTGTCTTTTACAGATGTTTGAGCTACAATGTCTGCTTGACCTACAAGTTAATAAACAACCATGTCTTGCTTGATTTCATATACATTCAAAAAAATTGAGAGCACCACAAATACCCATTCAAATCACCTAAATATATGTAGGAATATAAACAGAACTGGAAAACAAGATGGATTATCTGACCAAGACAGCACAGTTCCTATGGAATGTGATTCCTTTCTTTATTGAACACAGAGCTTCTACTCTTCAAAACATTATCTCATTGAGAAGAAGGGGATCTATTAGCTCCCCCATAGTTTGGCCATTTAGTCACCTATGTACAGGATGAACAAGCAGTAGGAAATGAGGTAGCTAGGATGCAAATGGTCAGCTGGACTGATTGCCTAGTATTTACCCACAAAGCTTTGAACTTTTGAGAGATAGTTGACAAGCGCAACAGAGTATACATGTTCTCTATATAAAGTAACACTACAAATAATAAGCTGACAAGGGTAGAAACAGATGAGCCACTGATCTGACTGAAATGTATCTAGGTACACCATGGGGTCCTTAATCGATCAGTAACCCATATAGTTGATCATTTATAGAGCTGGATCTTAAAGTAACACCATAAGAGTAACTGGCTCAACCAGTACCCTGAGCAGCTACCACTAACCCCTCAGCTCTTCAAATGAAGAGCAAAGAAAAACAAAGTTCTGTAAAACTGCAGGATGCCAATCACCTGGCTTTCTTCAGACAGTACCTAATCTGCATGCTGACTCAAAAAACAAGTCTGCTCCTTCTACTGGAACACCAACTAGGTGGCCAGATATACAATACACCCTCAAAAAAAAAAAAAAAAGAAGAAACAAATCTTTTTTGTTTAAAGTATGGCAAACTGCTTGCTAGTAATGCAGTAAGCAGTTACTACAGTTTATACTCTGCATGGAGCCCCTCAGCACTCAGGTTTCACTTAAAAAATATTTTTTTTACTTTTAAACTGTATCAAGCTACTTGCTACAATGTAGCAAGCAGTTGCTACACTTTAGACCACACAATGAATACAAATGTTATACTGATGTTTAAAAACTGGCATTGCACTAAAGAGTGATCAGGAATTGGGATGTGGATCAGATGGCCGATTCACCAGGGCAGTTGCCACCTTCATCCCACCCTAGCTATGCTACTGAGTAATATGTTTCTGTTAAACTAGTGTCCTGTAATAACATTAGGTGTACAAGTAGATTAAAAAGATTCTAATCAGGAATAAACTTAATGAAAGAGAAAAAAGTGTGAGACACAGAAAAGAAAAATAAGTTTAATAAAGTACAGCCTTATCATAGCAGAGAGTCAAGCTTGTCCTGTTTTTGATGTATCACTATATCTGGGTGTTATCTCATTATATATTTACCATTATCGTCAATCTACTCTGTTTTCCTTTCTCTCAACCCCTCTACCCTCTTTATTTCCTTTACTCACTCACTCACTCACTCACTCACTCACTGTGTCCTAAGTCTACCACTATAACAGTAGTCAGTTTATTACAGTTTTACTGTTTTATTTCCTTTCCGAGCCTGTGGTCACTACATCCATCCTTTTCCCTGAAACTACAGCAGCACTGTCACAAGGCCAACTGTGAAAGTTTTCACTGAGAATATTTTCATTCTGCTAAGTAGGCAAGTTTAACTTGAAGAGCCTCACTGTTTATTAACTTTAACTAGTTAAATACATGCCTGTCTTTTGCTGGAAAGTGGCAGTGATATTCCCCCTAAAGCAGTAGTCCTTGCACTCTAAGAATAACATAATAAGATGGCCACTTTCCTTTCTCTTGATCAGTAGGTCAGACCGTATTTTCCACACATCATACCTAAACTATTTAATGACACCCCTCAACTTTACACTAAATACAGACTGATCAACTCCATTTCAATTCAAATAAAAAATAAATAAAGTTTAAAACTACTCTATAAAAAAGAATCAATAATACCCCAATATACTAAAATCATCCTGAGGGAACATTCCTCTGGACCCACCAATTATACTATTACAATCAACATTACAACAATTCCCTTCCACACACCACTCTAAGCCCACAGCAGTCAACCCCCCCCCAACCTGGTAACCTAACTCTTGCTGCCATAAATATTAGAAGCATAATAAATAAAACATCTGAGCTATATGCCTGGTTACCCAACATAAGCCTGATGTTCCTGTAATAACTGAAACTTGGCTTAAACTCATCATAAATGACTCCAAAATTATACCCCCAGCTATAATATTACATGTAATGGCCCTACAAACAGGAAATGTGGTAGTATTGCTTTTATATTTTCCACCAACTAAAGCATTCCCTCTACAAGAAACCAATGTCAAAATTCAGTTTGTCAGAGCTTCTTGTTATTTTCTGAAAATAAATAAATATACACAAATATACATTACTGTCCTTTACATCCTCCATGGTGACAATACAGCTACATTGAAAGATATCCTACAGTGCATATCTATAACAGTTCCACGAAAAAAATTACTACTAGGTGATCTTAATAGCAATTGGATGGCCATAACCTCTAACTTCCCTGGTTTCATACAACTAATTAATAGCACCACACATTATAACAAGACATCAAACTCCTTATCAGACAGGATCCTTGTATCAGATCCTATTAAATTTAGCACCACACATACAATGTTATACTCTTTCAGTGACCATCTCCTAATATATACAACCAGACATTTCACACATTAACGTAAACAGCATGTTGTCAAAGTTATACCCAGAAATATACATTGCCACTCTATCATCTATTAATTGGAACATCCTAAAAATACATCCTGTTAGATGCTACTCTAAATGAATTCCATACAATTTTCCTAAATATTCTAAATAGCCTTGCATCTCCTATAAGGAAGAGACTAAACAGAAATAATGCAATTTAGCTGCTCATAAATAGTAGAATGCTAATGCAGGACAGAGAAAAATTCTGGACAGAATGGCAAAAACCTAAAACACTACAATATCTTGAAAACTACTGAATCCTCTCCAACTGTAGTAAAAAGCAAATGAATGAAGATAAAAACAAATTACTGTAACAACATTCTGAACAATAGTAAACAAAACCCTAAAAAAGTCTGGACAGCCATTAAAGAAATCTTATATCCCAGCCAAAAATTCAACACTAACTTGTTTCCTAATAACTCACCACTTGAAACTACAATAGAATTAAACTCTTTTGTCATAAATAGTATAGAATCCCTAACCAAGGACTCCCCAATATCTAATCCCAACCCTGATCAACAGCACATATAACTACACCCACTTTCATCATCAAACGTTTACCCACATCCTATATAAAACTGCTCTATAACTAACTCAAACCTTCCAAGCAAGTACTTAAAAAAGCAGAGAATAGCATTTATTTTTATTTATTTTATTTTACATTTGTTGACCAGGAAAGTCCAGCTGGACACATCTGTTTTCAGCGGAGGCCCAGGGAGAAAAGCTCCATTTACATACAATACACAATCATAGTACTATAGATTAGTAACTATTTACAATACAGAGATAACACATTTCTAGTTCATTCTGGTACATAGCAGACAATTTTGTGCATACATTTGTTTACAATTTATAGATGCAGTATTTTGCAGTTATGCTTTCATAAGCTCACATTAGAATCAGAAACATGGTGGGAAACTTTGGTCTATGGTTATGTACATATTTGTAGCTTGTATACTTGTCTTTACCCAGGGGTGTTACAGGAGCATAACCAGTTGTTTGTAAGGTGGGTTTTTAGGAGTTTTTTTAAATTGTGTAGTCAAGGTATTGGATGTAAGGACAGCTGGTAGAGAGTTCCAGAGTTTGGAGATGTAGTAGCTAAAGAGAGATTTCCCTGCTTCAGTGTTATATTTGGTGACTTCTAGAAGATTAAGGGTGCTGGATCTCAAGGCTCTTGTTGTGGTGTGAGGTTGTATTAGATGTTGGAGGGCTGGGAGTTTGTCTGGGTAGTAGTGCAGCTTATGTGCTAGTGACAGTTGATTGAGTTAAAATAGTAGAGAGAGTTCTAACCAGTTTAGTTTTTTGAGGGAGGTGCAATGATGTGTCCTATATGTGGATGTTGTTATTTGGAGGTATTCTGCGGGTAGGTTGTCTGCAGCCAGGGTGGTGGGTTTGAGCTTTTGGAGGAGTTTTTGGGTGGTTTTGATAGATAATGGTTGGAGCTAAAGTGGGAGCTGCTAACTTGTGTTTCCATTGTGGCTGGTGTGTTTGTTGGGGTTGGGTGAGTGGAGTTTATTTGGTTATTAACTAAGGCCTGGATTGTCTCAGTAAAGTATTTGTTAAACTATGGGGGATATTGTCATTGTTGTTCCCTGTTTTGGGTGTGGGGGAAGTAGTTTCCCCAGGTTGCAGTACAGAGTTGACTGCAGCCCAGAATTCGGGGGTATCTAGCATGTTTTTCTTGTAGATTTTGGTAATAGGTGATTTTGTCTATTCTGATGGGTGTTTTGGCTTTTTTGAGCAGTTCTAAGTATTTTTGTTTTTCTACTTGGGTTTTGTTTTTATGAAATTGTTCTCATGCTTTGTTCCTTTCATTGAGAATAGTTTTGATGGCTTTGGTTAACCAGAGAGCACGTCTGGCTTTTATTCTAGTGGTTCAGGGAGGAGCATGTTGGTTCAGTATGTTTAGGAAGGTTGAATTACAGTGTTGCAGTCATATCTCAACCTTTATAAATTGCTCAGTCCAAAAAAACTGGCATTCCATCTCTCTGGAAAAAAATCACACATTATCTCTCTACACAAAGGAGGAAATTCAGCAGGCATCAATAACTCTAGACCTATATCAGCCTTATGCCCCTGTCCATAATGTTTGAAAAATATATTTAGAAACAATTCCTAAACTATCTCCTGCAGGCAAAACTTCTATCCCTCAAAGAAAACATGGCTCCTGTCCCTCCCTAGGACTAACACTGCACTTCTAATCTTTAGAGATGCTGTCAATAAAGCTACAGATGGCAGCAACCAAGTCTCCTCCTTATTTCTAGACTTCTGTAAAGCCTTTAACACAGTTTGTCACAGCAAACTTGTACTTGAAATATCCTCACAAGGTTGATCTCAGCCCACCCTTCTATGGCTCAAAAGCTGTTTGTCCAATTGGCATCAGCCAGTAAAATGGCACTCCACCTTATTTCCATACCTCCGAGTCACAACTGATGTACAACAAGGGTCTATCCTTGGTCCCCTGTTCTTTAGAAATTTCATCAACCTTCAACATACCCACAAAACAGGCCTCCTTAATACAACACTCAGGAGACTCCACACCCATATGCATATCAGACAACCTGGCATATCTCCATCTCCAGAAAATTACTCAGGAAGATTTGGAACTCACAACTCATGATGAACCCCCCAAAAAGAAAGCAAACTACTACATTTTTCCCAGATCCCTATCGCGTGAAAAAATAAAATTTAGAATGCTCTTGCTTAATAAAATAAACATTGAAGTCACTTTTCATAGTAAATTATTAGGGATCATACTGCATGATAACCTTGTTTTTGACCTGCTTATATAAAATTGCATTAAAAATATTCACCAAAGACTAGGGATGCTTTAGAGAGCCAAAAACTTTCTCACCAATGGAAATAAAACTACATTTTCCACGACTTACCTCATTCTTTCACTGTTTTATGTCACTCCCAGCCTTACTAACCAGCAGCCATCACAAAAAAGCAAGCCTTGAACAATGCTATAAAAAATTTCAGAACACACCACAGTATAGCACTAAGAAGCCTACATTGGTTAGGCTTCTTACCACCTATAAAGTTATTCATTATTCAGCTGCTTGTCCAGCACTACACAGCTGTGTTACCACTTTTATGATCCAATGACCAAAACATCTCTCCGTCCACAAACCTAATAAATCTGCTGGGCATGTTCTGTACTCATACCATGTTGCTAAGGCCTGGAACTCCTTACCTGTATCCATCAGATCAATACCCTTCCTTCAGTCTTTTAAAAACTTCCTAGCCAAAATCTGGCTGTGTTCTTGCTGGGTCTATATTATAACACTGAAGTTCTCTAACATCGAATGTTATAATATCAAACCCATAATGTTGAACGCAGAAAACAGCGAAGGTGCAGGACTTCAAATTCTTTTCCAGGGAAAGAATTTGGAGGGCCGTTGCTGTGGCTTCACTGTTTTCAGCATTCGATATGTTGGAGCGTTACGGGTCGGGTTCAGGTAAGTGTGTGATTGTGTGTAAGTTAAGGTTAGGGGGCGGGTTAGGTGAGTTAGAGTTAGGGAGCAGGTCACGTAAGTGTGCGGTTGTGTGGACGTTAGTGTTAGGGCACGGGTTCAGGTAAGTGTGCGATTGTGTGTAGGTTAGGGTTAGGGGCGGGTTAGGTGAGTTAGGGTTAGGGCGGGGTCAGGTAAGTGTGCAATTGTGTGTAGGTTAGGGTTAGGGGGTGAGTTAGGTGAGTTAGGGTTAGGGTGCGGGTGAGATGAGTGTGCGATAGTGACAGACCTTAGGGTTAGGGTTGGGTTAAGGTAAGTGGATAGCTAGTACTGTATGTAAAGTTTAGTTTAGGTGTAGGATTTTAAGTGTATGCGTTTGGATGGCTGTTTTTTGTGTGTGTTTGTGCTGTGTGTATGTTTCTCGGAATAGCAAATTTTTTCCCTGGGAAAAAATTTGCTATTCTGACTGTTTGGTGTTTTCACACTTCGGTATTTAGGGTTCAATATAATAACATTCGATGTTAGAGAACTTTGATGTTATGATATAGACCCATTCATGCTTAACCCAAGATAAACCATATCCCTATAGATGAACTAGTACCTATTCATAATTTATGAGCAGACCAAACCACTTCACTAACGTGACCCCTGTCACCAGGGTTACATTTGGTGCTTCACCCCTGTATGCCATGAATCCAGGCTAGGTTGACTGTGCATCATACCTGTCTTTTTTCTTATTCAAAGAAACAAGGGCTAGAAATGATTACCTTACTCCCCTTCTTCACTCACTTCCTTACTTCAATCAAATTCCCTCTCCTGACTGTCTTTCTAAATATACCACAACTCTGTTTTTCTTCTCTCACTTCATATTGCCATTCCTGTTTGTATTATACCAACTTACTTTTAATTTCTCTAAATTGGCTAAATTGTCTCTAAACATTAAATCATTGTCATACACGTTAAATATATTTTTACCCAATGTTGGTATATTATGTGTAATGTTACAGAACAATTTAAACTGCACTTGGTTTTGTATTATAGGCTCATAGGTTCATAGGTCGGTACTATGCTATCAGCACTAGGGCCTATACAAGCCTAGCCATAACAATTCCCTGAATATTTCTTCCCACAATATTTACTTCCCTGGACCCCTGTCCAGCAGGGAGACTGACATGATCCCCGGAGTGAATTTCCTATCTCCCATCCAATCGTCAAGGTTCCTTCTGAAGAGGGCCAAGGAGGCGCTCTGCTTGATATGTATGGGCAGTCTATTCCAGAGTATGGGGAGTCTCTGGGTCAGGAACCTATCCCTCCAGCATGTTTAGTTCATTGTGATGACAAGGTTTAGATCCCTGGAGCATGTGGCTCTGAGGCATTGAGATTTCTTTAAGTGGAGCATGTCCAACAGCTCTGGGTTTGACATGGCCTTGTATGTTAAGCAGAGATCGCCTCTAAGTAGACGATATGCCACAGAGTACAGCTGGAGTTTTATTTAGATGGTCAGCATAGGGCATCTGCTTTAGGCCTGTGATTCTTTTAGTGAGGTATTTCTGCGGCCTTTCCAGCTGTTGCAGATGTCTTGTGAGGTACATACCAAACGGGGCAATGGGTCTAATGAGGGATGAGTACAGTGGGACAATGACCTCCTTTTTTCTGGATGAAAAGCCCTTAGCGATGAGGTGTGCCACATAGAAGGATTTCCAGACTGTTGTGGCGATGTGGTTATCGAAGGTGAGACCACTGTCCACCTGTGTCCCTAAGTCTCTCATCACACTTTCGGTGTTTAGTGTACTGCCACCTATGTGGTAATTCATGGGTACATGTTTTTTCCCAAAGGGGATAATTATACATGTTTTGGCATTAAGCTTGAGCCCATGGCACTGGCACCAAGCATCTGTTTCTGTAAGGCCCTTTTGTAGAATATCCACATCATTTGGGGATTCAATAATGGCTCCCAGTTTGCAGTCATCTGAGAAATTTGTTAGCCAGAGTCTCTTAGTGTTGGCCTGTACTTCAGAGAAGTAGATGCCAAACAAGAGTAGTCCCAGGACTGAACCCTGAGGTACTCCACTTGTCACTTGTCTGGATTTGGAGTCGGCTACTTTTACAGTCTGGGTTCTATCAGTAAGCCAGTTGGCAACTCATCGAGTGATGTAGGGATTTATGCCCAGCTTAGTAAGTTTAACTATGATTCCAGAGTGGGGAAGGTGTCGAAGGCCTTGGTGAGGCCCAGATACACTGTGTGGACTGCCTTACCCTCATCCACAGCTCTAGAGACTGATTCAAAGAAGTCAATCAGGTTTACTAGACAAGATCGTCCCTTCATGAACCAATACTGGGTGGGGTACAGTGTTTGAAGGTTGCCAATGTCTTTGTTTATAAGTTCCATGATAATGCATTCCATGCCCTTGCAGATCAGACTCATCAGACTGATAGGATGGTAGTTCCTGGGATGCAAGATGGATCCCCCTTCTGGAGTGGGATAACTGTAGCTGTGCACCACTCAGTGGGCATGAAGCCTGAGGTGAGGCTATGATTAAACATGACACTTAGGTGAGGTGCCAGTTTATTTTGTAGTTCATGTAGTATACAGCCCAGGATGTCATCTGGTCCCATGGATGCTGTATTCTTAGCTTTGGAGAGAGTGGTTTCTACTTGTGTGGCCGTGATAACTGGAATTTGGCAATCGTTTGGTATTGAGATAGGCCCTTTAGGGGGTGAGAGGGGGTGAAGTTGGCACTAAATCGATCTGCCAGAATATTGGCAATATGCTTGTGATCAGTATATTTAATGCCATTCTGTTGTAGCTCAGAACATATCTGAGCATTGCCATTTAGATTCTTAACATAACTATACAATGCCTTGTGGCTGTCTTTGAAATCTTTGGCAATTTTATTTTCATAACTAGCTTTGCAGGATTTTATGAGGGATCTCAGCTTATGTTTGAAGACTAAATTTATTGTTAATTTTTTTGGCATTACTTTTGAGCTTTTCTCCCCAGGCCTCTGGTGAAAATGGACATCTGCCCAATGAACTTTCTCAGTTATCAAATATCATTGAATCAATAAATAATTAAAATAAATAAATAAAGAAAATAAATAAGAATGCCAAAACAAATAACTGCCATGGTATTCCTGATACTATGATAATTTTCTGTTATACAAGATAACATACCAATAACACAAATTGTATAAAAAACAACTAGGCAATATGTGCCAGCATAGATTGTATATATCCAGCATTCAAACAGAGGGTGTATTGGTAACTATGCTGTTAAGTACTTTTATGTCATCTGAGTTGGAGACCCCACTTTACAAGAAATTCAAGTTCAACTGACTCCATTTAGGAAGACTAACAGACAATAATTTCTAGCCCTTGTTTCACTGAATAAGAAAGAAGGACAGGTATAATAATGTATAGTTAACCTAGCCTGGATTTGTAGTGCAGAGGAGTGAAACATCGACTGTGACCCAGGTGACAGTGGTCACCTTAGTAAAGAGGTGTGGTCTGCTCATCTGTTTTCTGGATCAGGATGAGGGCAGGCACTCAGAGAGCACAAGGCGAAGTGTGATTTCTCTGATGGAGGTCAAGGAAAAAAAAACAACCTTGTTTGAAGACAGGAGAACAGGGTTGCTTGCACCTTCTTGTAGAGCTGTGGAGATGCCAGTGTCACCAACCCATTGCATTCCCCCTTCCCAAGTGAGCTGACCATGTATAGGGGGATGTAAAGCTTGAAAAATCTGAATCACACCTTATGGTTGCTTACCTGATTGTCACTCCTAGTTAACTCTTGCCCAAGTGATAGGGAATGAATGGTCTGACTGAGAACAGGCTGATGATTAAAAAACAGCAAGAACAAATATACAGAAAAATGTGCAGTCCGCCTAGATTTTCTTTTCTGTTGATCCAGACAAATAAGTTTTGTGCTAATGCACTCAACTATGAATTCTCACACTAATTACTTAAAGTTTTTATATGGGAATAAGACACATTTGATGTTGACTGTAATCAACAAAACACTAACTTACATAATGTGTGTATACAGAAAATATATGTATGTATTTTTCATGTATGTGTATATGTATGCATGTCTTTGTGTATTTTTTATTGATTTATTTTTTTGTGTGAAGACGTTATTCATTAAATCAACAATCCAAATCAGATTGCTAAGATGAAAGGCACAATCTGTATTTTTTACCTAAACAATACAACATAAGGTGAAATATTGTTGACATACAATCTTAAGAAGCATGATAGCTGCATCTTAAGAGCCAGTTTGGGGTTAGTGCGATTGTTTTGCTCAGGAGAGAGAAGGAGCAGACGGTCACTGATTCCTGACTTCTCTGACTAACCAGAGTAAGTGGTACTCCCAGACTGGTCTGTTTGTCATTTTGGTGGAAACTACAGCAGCTTTAATTCTAATTGTTATGTAACTTCTACTGCACTCTTCCAAAGCTTCTCAATGTGTTAACCAAGGTAACCACCAGGAGAAGGCCACAGCAAGCCTGTAAACACTTGTAAAACCTGGGACAAGACTGCTGAACAAAAAGGAGCGCCTGACCCACTTTTCAGTAACCATCTCGGGATTAATGCTACTGTTCTGCTTGTGGTCAGAGACAGAGCAAAGCAACATTGATTCCTTACTGTGTGGTGAGACTAGCACTGGTAATAGACAGGAATGCCAATAGGCAAATGTGTTTTCACCGAGCACTGAGACATTAGTTACCCTCTAAACTAACTTTGGAGTGTCACCATAATACTTCATGCACTCTTTAGAGTTTAGTATAGCAGTATCTCTCCAATCCCTGAGTAGTACATAAGCCTCGGTCCTCCATCTTCAGGTAACACGGCTCAGTAGTCTGTTCTCACTCCATCTGTGTCAGTCTGATTGCATTAGGTTTTCTACTGTAGTATAGCAACTGCCTTATTCTTACCAAATATTCAGTGCTGCTACCAATTGATAGTAAAACCAAAAGAGATGTAAATGTTTAAAAAACCTAGAGACAGACTTCTCGCATCAGTGTACTACTGGTATGGGTTATATCACCACAATGCAACTTCAGTCACAATGTACCACTAGCCTCACAACATGCTATGGCTATGAAAAACCTCCAGGATTGCACTCCAAAATACCCCAGCCTCTAGCAGAGAAATCAACAGCTACTATATTTCCACTTGCACATACTGCAGCTCCACACAGTTCACCCAAAGGTCACCAGAAAATCAGAGTAACCCCATAAGGCCCACTACGTCTGCTTCTACACAAGGAAATATTTTAGTTACAGGCAACTCTATAGTTAGACACAGAGACTCCACACTCACCAGGCTGGAAATGAACAAAATGACTGTAAGTTGCTTGTCTGGTACAAGGATCTGTGATGGTACAATAAACCCGACAAACATGACTGCAACCTAACAGTGGCCTATGTGGGAGTAAATGACCTGAGGCATTCCAACCAGAGAGACATAAACTGAGACATGTTTGGACTTACTGCCCATGTTTTAGAGGTTAGAAAGACACTGGTCTTGAGCAGTACCTTGTCTTTACAAAGAATGATGGCTAGATACAATGGCTAGACAGAGTGACTAATGGAACCCTCTTTCCTTAGTATTGTTAAAGGACTTGAACCCTCAGCAAACTATATCTACTTCGTAAATATGTGTACTTATAGACATGGTATATGCTAGTTTCATAGTGCATAGTGCACACAGAAAGCATTCCTTCCAAAATTGTAATACTAGTTATGCCACTTAATTGTCACTTTCTTTGAGTTTATTCATATGCATTTTATACATGTATGTCTCGCTTTCACACTCAGGTTGTGACTAAAATTGGTCAACAGGCCAGTTCACATACCTGGTAAACAAATTATAAAATAAAATACCAAAACAAGATAATGGGATTTAACAATTGCATATGTAACAGATGTAATTCCAAGGAGGTCCAGTATGTGTCAGTGTGGGTGGGAGGTTGGTATAGGGGTTAAGGTGTTTACCTTACAGACACAAGGTGCAGGATTTGATTATCATGTGAGGTAATTGACTAGGCTTAAAATGGCCCACAAGGAAAGTTAGCCTAGTACAAATCTATGAGTATATGAGACAGTAGATGAGACTCCCTGTTTTGCTTGTGAAAGCTACATCACATACCAGGGCTTGCTGCTCTAAGAGTGCCTTTTTTAGGCAGAGGCCAGCTGCTGAACATTCACACATACCAGAACCACACTCAAATTTAGGCAACATCATTCTGACCAGTTGGCACAATGTTTAAGGTACAATGTTTGATCCTGACCTCAGGGCAATGTACTTATAAGGCTACCATGCTCACACTTTGTCTCTGTAGTTTTCCTCCTACCTCCCTAAAACATGCAGAGTGTTTCCACCTCAAACTCACCCAACATTGGAGTTGTAGGGAGCAGCACAAACTCTAGATTGTGACTATCAGGGGAGGATTTGTATAACCCAGCTATTGAGGGTATCAGCTATTGTGCACAGTACCCTCAGGAGAGGAGAACACAGATCATAGATGGACCACCATGTCAGGGCTATCCCAGCTAGGTTGATTCAGTTATATTCACTAATGTATCCAAATGGAAATGGGTATTTGCTGGTTATAAGTGGGCTGAGGACCTGGCCTACTCCAGTACTCCAGGTATGCTAATGTTGCAAGGGATGTATGTGATCTTGCCAAACATGAAGTAAGAATTGCAACACTCAATGTAAGCAAACTGACAGGATGCAGCTTAGAAGTGGATGTTCTACACAATGGTAAGGAAGAAGCTGGGCGTCTTATGTATACAGGATGGAGTGGCAATGCAGCAAAGCTAGTTGGCTTGGGATCCTGAATTTACTAGTCAGGAGGAAAACAACCTAAAAATGGTGTGGGGATTGTGGTGATGGAAAGACTTCAGAAGACAGTAAGGAATGTCATCAGAATTAGTGACAGAGTCTTGGTAATCAGACTCTAGTGTAAGGATAGGTCACTGTTCATAATCTCACCCTATGTCCAAAAGCAGAATTGTGAACTTAAGGAAAAGAGATCAGTCAGACAGTAGTTGCATGACATACTAGATAAAGCAGAACCGCATGAATTGAAGTTGAAAATGGGTAACTTGAATTCACTTATCAGGACAGGCACAACAGGATATGACTACTGCCTGGATCCACATGGGTGAGGCAACAGGAATAAAGAAAAAGAGGTCATTATAAATTTTTCCAGAAATAGCTGAAAAAGACAACACCAAAGCAGATAATCCAACAGAACAAACTTTAATCCACAAATATAAAAACAGTGAGCGCTTTCACGTTGTCACAACATTTCTTCAGACTTTCAACAAAAAATATTAACTGACAACCATAAATAGTGAATTCATATGTCAGTAACCTATTGCTCAACAGAAACAATTATGACATAATGCTAAAATTCTCATTTAAAAAGACATACGTTACAAAAAATATATTTCTAAAATATATATATATTGAATGTGTAAATATTAGTATAATTTATATATTTATAAATGTCACAAAAATATATATTTTTATATTTTAATGTTTTGATAAAACTAAAAGATGTATAATATTGTTTATTCTAAAGACTAACTAACTAATATATATATATATATATATATATATATATATATATATATATATCTATCTAAAAGTCATTTATGTAAAACTATAAAATTTCTCCATCAACTAAATAAAGTGACTAATGTGTATATGGTCTGACTGATAGAAAGGGTTTCAATGTCACCCTGTCATTCAATCTGCTCATTTTATGAGCTTGTAAGCATATAATCCATCTACTTTCTTGACCCTCCATATAATTCTTAACATTCCCTAACCTACCTGATTTCCTGATTAATTTTAATGCTCTAAACTTAAATTTGTGTCATACCAAAGGTCAACACGTTTGGCTAACGTATTCTTATCATCCTCTTTATTTATGGCATACATATGCTCTCTTACTCTTTCTCTGAGGGTCCTGTTAGTTTTACCTACATGGAAGGACTTGCATACCTGGCATTGAGCCAGGTATACCAGGTCCCTCGTCTTACAGTCCGCATATTGTTTAAACACATATTCTTGTCCTGTATCAGGGTAAACAAATTTATTATCACCTAACATGTATGGGCACTAATTGCAGCCCCTACATGGAAACGTCCCCTGTCTATCTGAATATCTTGAATTCTGAACCTTACCTTGCTCATAACAAAGTAATCGCTTAAGTGATTTTGTATTCCTGTGCGTGTACCTTGGCCTATTCCCTACTATTGTGGAGATTTCCTCATCTACATTCAATAACCTCCAATTTCTCTCTATCACTTCTCTTATCTTATTGTTCCTATTTGTAAATGGAATAGCCACTCTAAGCCCCTCATTTTCTCTTACAACCAAACCTTCTTCACCAACCCTATCAATATTATAATTTCTTTGGAAATATGGTCTTCCTTTTCTACTCCTAAATGACCGACTGTTGTGCATGGATCTCTCTATCTCACCAGCCTTATAACCTTGTTGTCTAAAATTATTTGCCAATGTCTTACATACTTCTGTATATGATTCTCCATGATGAGTGAGCCTCGATGCCCTTAGTATCTGACTCTTCATTATATTGGGATAAATATGAGTCGGATGCATACTACTCCGATGTAGCAAACTGTTTTTCCAACAGTGTTTCCTAAACATATCAGTGTGTAGTCCA
>NC_056741.1:118685173-118708442 GCF_019279795.1 Protopterus annectens | reverse complement strand
TTATTCATAGTGATGAAGAATGATTAGGGTTTTCCAATAAAGGGGTTGTCCAAGTTTATCTCTGTTTCTTATAAAAGAGGCAGAAATATTAAGGACATGGTAGTCCAGAATCTATTTTCTCTCCATAGTGAAACTTTAACAAGTCCCTTTAGGTACATTTCCATGCGGCAAGTGTTCAGTTTGTAAGCATGTGGTTAGAGCATTTAATAAAATAAATGGGATTAATTTTAAGCCTACAGCTACTTACTCTTGTACCACAAAGGGTGTAATACATTGTTCGTCTTGCCCCATGGTCTTTTTTACATAGGGGAAACTAAATGAGTGTTTAAAGTCAGATTACAGGAACACATAAGAGACATAAAAAATAAAAACTTGGATAGCCCAGTAGCTTCACAGTTTCACAAAGTCCATGCAGGGTTATATACTGATCTAAAAACTTGTATTTTAGAACAGGCTTGTGTTAAGGATATTGTGTTAAAAATAAGCTGCTATATAAAGAAACAGTTTTTATATTGAAGTTTGGCACATTGCTGCCTCAGGGTTTGAATAAAAAAGTTGAGTGGAAGGCTCTTTTACAATGAAGTGTTAATTAATTTTATTAAAAACCAACAGCAAAGAATTCCAAACCTCAGGGTGTAGTACCAGCCAAAATAAAGTAAGTAACAACTAATAAACAACTGTTGCTGGTACACACTTGGCTGCTATACAGTACTTTCTAAAGTCTTGGTTAGCTTCAAAGTATGCTCACCACTTCAAATGAAGAGGGATAGCCAAGTCGGTTAAGCTCAAAGATATCCAATACTGATGTGCTGGATGCACAATCACAGCTCACACTTCTGCGATGAAAAATCACCAAATGCAGTAGTAACGAAAAATAAAATCCTTTTATTCACAGTAAGCGCTTTCGCCTTTCGGCTTCCTCAGACTGTATAACAATGAGACATTTTGAAACAAACATTTAAATACTACAGAGCGACTGCTCATTGGTTAAAACCATCAAGGTGTCATAAAGCACAAAATCACATAAACTAACTAGGACTAGAAACAAGCCTGCATAACAAAGATACTTTAAAATGCAGAATAAAAGTTCAATAGTCACTGAGAAATATGTACATCATTCAGTGTGAAAGATATCTCTTACATTAAAATCGGAGATAAAATTGGATGCATTCAGGTGCTATAAAAACTTTAAAAATAATGATGCATGTAGCTACTGCAAGATCGTTGAAGCATCTAACTGTATATAAATCTGTATGCCAAGAATAAGGCGCTCTTGTCAGCATAATTAGAAACACATTTAGGTGGTTACCTTATGTTATTCAAGCATAGAAAGATCGTAAATAAATATCCATATTCAAAGTAGCGACTGATACAGTGAAGGCTCCTGACTGCCGTGCATCCTTGCGTGGTAATGACGTCACCACGTATTTCTACGGTAACAACACATAACATGCAGCTGACTTTTAAGTTAATTGTAAGACATACATCTCCTAATCTAACTTGTAGATGATAAACATCTATAGAAAGTGCAACAGTGCATAAACGATATACAGAGAGGTGCAGGCTATTAAAAAAACTTAATTAAAAACAGCGATTACATCGTCTACCTTTTGAATACCTTACTAAAGATTTCTCGAAACATATGCATTCCTCACCTATTGAGCTATGAAAGCCTGTTAAGGGGAAAAACTCGTTGTAGCAAATGGGGACTTCAAAAAGACAATATATACAATAAGTACAGTAAAAACCTGGATTGCATCCACCACATATACTGTGATGACAGGGAGAAAATATAAATGATACAACCGAACTCTGAATGGTGCATACCCTATAAATACATAGAAAGTTAGTCCGATTCTAATCTAGTGTCAATAGAATCCGGATGGCATGACATGAACGACAGGACAGTTAAAAAATGGTACACTAAAGGTACCAAAAACACTCCTATTTACTAAACTTATATGAAAAACAAACAAAGCGATACCTAAGGGGTTCAATAATAGGGTTCTATATTGCGTTATCACTGAGAAACTCATCCAGCCAAACAAAACTACTAAGAACCGTAACCATTGGGGGATAACTCTATGCAAATAACTTATGGTCAGTCAAAAATATGCATATAAAAGTAAACAGGGATGATAACCAACATAACCTACAAGTTAATGTGCTAAAAATGCCAAAAACACTCATATTGTTACTAACAAATATAAAAGGGGGAGAAAATGAATGAAAAAACATCTCTAATGAAAATAATAAAATGTGTAGTGGGTAAAGGTATAAAGTGTTAATGCAAACCATACAATATGTGTAGTGAGTATGAGTATGAGCTGTTAATTCAAACCATGCGTCGCCAAGGGACCTAGATGTGAGAATTCATTATAGCATAATCAGTGAGAGAGTCCTCCAGCCTGACAAACCTTATATAAACCTTTTCCTTGGAGGGGCACCTCTCTGCAAATGACGTATGGTCAGTCACAAAGGTGCATATACATATTGTTATGGACAAGGAAAAATAAGGAAAAATAGGAAGCAAAGGGTATTGACCATCATGGCCCGTGATCCTCTCATAGGAAGAAAATAAAGACTTTGAGAACATTATTAATGGTAAGTAAGGTAAGTAATAGTAAGGTTTATATAAGGTTTGTCAGGCTGGAGGACTCTCTCACTGATTATGCTATAATGAATTCTCACATCTAGGTCCCTTGGCGACGCATGGTTTGAATTAACAGCTCATACTCATACTCACTACACATATTGTATGGTTTGCATTAACACTTTAGACCTTTACCCACTACACATTTTATTATTGTCATTAGAGATGTTTTTTCATTCATTTTCTCCCCCATTTTTTAATATTTGTTAGTAACAATATGAGTGTTTTTGGCATTTTTAGCACATTAACTTGTAGGTTATGTTGGTTATCATCCCTGTTTACTTTTATATGCATATTTTTGACTGACCACAAGTTATTCGAATAGTGTTATCTCCCAATGGTTACGGTTCTTAGTAGTTTTGTTTGGCTGGATGAGTTTCTCAGTGATAACGTAATATAGAACCCTATTATTGAACCCCTTAGGTATCGCTTTGTTTGTTTTTCATATAAGTTTAGTACATAGGAGTGCTTTTGATACCTTTAGTGTACCATTTTTTAACCGTCCTGTCGTTCATGTCAGGCCATCCGGATTCTATTGACACTAGATTAGAATCGGACTAGCTTTATATGTATTTATAGGGTATGCACCATTCAGAGTACGGTTGTATCATTTATATTTTCTCCCCGTCATCACAGTATATATGGTGGATGCAATCCAGGTTTTTACTGTACTTATTGTATATATTGCCTTTTTGAAGTCCCCATTTGCTACAACGAAGTTTTTCCTTAACAGGCTTTCATAGCTCAATAGGTGAGGAATGCATATGTTTCGAGAAATCTTTAGTAAGGTATTCAAATGGTAGACGATGTAATCGCTGTTTTTAATTAAGTTTTTTTAATAGCCTGCGCCTCTCTGTATATCGTTTATGCACTGTTGCACTTTCTATAGATGTTTATCATCTACAAGTTAGATTAGGAGATGTATGTCTTATATTTAACTTAAAAGTCAGCTGCATGTTATGTGTTGTTACCGTAGAAATACGTGGTGACGTCATCACTACGCAAGGATGCGGCAGTCAGGAGCCTTCACTGTATCAGTCGCTACTTTGAATATGGATATTTATTTACGATCTTTTTATGCTTGAATAACATAAGGTAACCACCTAAATGTGTTTCTAATTGTGCTGGCAAGAGCGCCTTATTCTTGGCATACAGATTTATACACAGTTAGATGCTTCAACGATCTTGCAGTAGTTACATGCATCATTATTTTTAAAGATTTTGTAGCACCTGAATGCATCCAATTTTATCTCCGATTTTAATGTATGAGATATCTTTCACACTGAATGATGTACATAATTCTCAGTGACTATTGAACTTTTATTCTGTGTTTTAAAGTATCTTTGTTATGCAGGCTTATTTCTGGTCCTAGTTAGTTTATGTGATTTTGTGCTTTATGACACCTTGATGGTTTTAACCAATGAGCAGCCGCTCTATAGTATTTAAATGTTTGTTTCAAAATGTCTCATTGTTATACAGTCTGAGGAAGCCGAAAGGCGCTTACTGTGAATAAAAGGATTTTATTTTTCGTTACTACTGCATTTGGTGATTTTTCATCGCAGAAGTGTGAGCTGTGATTGTGCATCCAGCACATCAGTATTGGATATCTTTGAGCTTAACCGACTTGGCTATCCCTCTTCATTTGAAGTGGTGAGCATACTTTGAAGCTAACCAAGACTTTAGAAAGTACTGTATAGCAGCCAAGTGTGTACCAGCAACAGTTGTTTATTAGTTATTAATTAATTTTATGTTTTAACTGATGATGGGTGGTATTGTTTGTGTCTTTCGGCTTTTCCCGGTTAGGGGTCGCCAGAGCGGAACTCCGGTCCGCTAATGATTGGCAGTAGATTTTTATGCGTGCGAGTTTGCCAGTCTGGCGCACAACCTTCAGCGAAGATGCGTCCATTCACGCATGTCTCCATACAGAAGACGCTCTAACTGAGAATCGAACGGCACAACGTCTTGCTGTGAGGCGACAACGCTACCGCAGCACCACCACCGCAGTTGATGATGGGTGTATATTTTGCTATTTAACTGGGGATTTTCTCTTACTTTGTATTATCTCTGAGAAAGGCTTGTTTGCCGAGGCGCTAGAGTTTTATATATTAAAATCATTTTTTTGAGGAGTAATTCTGCAGTTTGTGTTCTTCACTAGCTATATTGTTACTTGCAATATTTCTGCCTTTTTCTGGTTGTTATTCTTTTATCATTGCAAGCCTTTCGGGATGCTCTACCTCTGGGAACAATTGCGATCCAAATGGACAATTTGTCAGTAGCTTGGTACATCAACAAACAAGGAGGAACCAGATCTTATCCCTTGTGTCGAGAAGCCCTCAGAGGGGGGCAAAGGGTGATCTCATCCAACCTCTCTCTCTTACAGCAACGCACATTCCGAGGAAGTCCAACGTAATAGACAAATTGAACAGGTCCATTCTTGTACCTCACGAGTGGTCTCTCAACAAGAAAGTGAAGGCGGCTATTTTCCATCAATGGGGCAAGCCTTGCTGCAATCTGTCTGCGTCTCACCTAAACAAGTGCAGCAGCTTAGCCTTAATCCCCCAATGGGAGAATCACTGAGGGATGCTCTGCTCATAATTGGCCCAACAGTCTCCTCTATGCTTATCCACCAACCGCATTGATTACCAAATTCCTGCAGAAAGCTGTAGGGTTGAAGAGCAAAATCATCCTCATTGCACCTTACTGGCCTCGACAGGTTTGGTTCCCCTTCCTTTGGCTTCATCTAATTTACCCACCTTGGATTCAGGATCCAATTCTAGACCTTCTGTCTCACCTGACAGGCATGGTTCAACTGGATATCTCAAACCTAAAGCTTACAGTACGGATTCTCTACTTCCGTTAACAGTCAGGCAATCTATGCTCTCGTCACCAGTCCGTCATATACCTTTGTCTTCCCATGAAGCTTCCAGTAGAAAAATCTACAAGAGTAAGTGGAAGAGGTTTGTTTGTTGGGAGCATCAAAAAAGTACTGATCCCTTTTCAGCCTCTACACAAATTGTACTAGAATTTTTGGCAACATTTTTTTAATGAGGGAGCTAGTTCTTCTACCATTAATGTTCAGTTGGCACAATCTCTAACTTTCATACAGAAGTTGACAATTCTTTCCTGGCTTCTACTAAGATATGCAAGGCCTTTCTAAGAGGTACTATTTTACTTAGACCACCTTATGAAGATCCTACTCCTTCATGAGATTTGAACCTTGTTCTGCAGGCCTTAATCCATTCCCCTTTGTGAGCTTAAATTTTTTGATCTGGAAGACATTATTTCTAGTGGCTATTACCTCTGCCAGGAGAATTTCAGAACTTCAAGCATTATCCTCTAAACTCCCTTACCTGATTTTCCATAAGGATAGGGTGACATTAAAAAAAAAAACCCTTCTTCCTAAGGTGGTGTCAAAATTCATTATCAATCAGCTTGTCCGTTTTCTTCCCAAAATTCGAAAACAAGGGTGAATGCATGTTACATTTAACTAGATATTCATACACAGCTCCATTTCTACTTGCACAGAACAAAAGGTATTAGAAAATCTGATCAATTATTTATATCGGTACTTTTCCGTTATTGGGGCAACACTTGCAATGGCTTGTAATCTTAGTGCCGGATGCAATAATCTCACAGCTGCTGCCGATGTGGGTACCACACACTTATTTTCCTGACAGATTTACAGTTATTTCCCACACCTGTTTTTATTTTCACTGCTTGTATGAGGTTTGATTAATTGCCTTTAAAAAATAGTAGTGTCATTGCTGGGACTTATCGATTGAAAGTAGTCTGTCTTAAAGATATATTCATTGAAACTGATCTATGCACATGTTTTAAATGTGTAGTGGGTTGTGCAGAGTACAGTATGACTGAGTATGCAACGGATATCTGTCACTTCACTCACTACCAGAAGCAATATTTGTTTACATACCTGTCAGGAATCCGGGACTGTGAATGTAATACCAGGTAAAAAGCAGTGGATTATTTAATGTATTTATCCAGCTGGAGATGACAGCGGACAGATGCGATGTGTCTTTTTTAAACTGGATAACAGTGTTATAGAAATCTTTATTTAAATATGTCAAATATGCAGTGTACTTTGGAGAACTGTTCTTTGTGATTGTTTTTCTGACCCTGGCTTTATTATTGCATTTTTGGTGGGTATTCTTACCTTGTCTATACCAAAGTGTACTAAAATGTGTGTAGTCAGGCATAACCCGGCACGAGTCGTTTCAAAATGCGTCTTAACAGCTCCTGATTTACATTTATTTCACTTCAGAAAATATCTAAAGTGACAATCTCTTTACTCTGCCAATGTTTGGAGTTAATAGTAGTACTGTTTTAGAAATATCCCCGATTGTCCCGTCTTCTTTTTTAGGTCTGTCCCTGATTGGTTGAGACTTATGCATTTCAATATAAAACTGAGGGATGTAAACGTCATGCTGTTTCTATACTGCAGTCACACAAGAAAAGTTCATGAGATAACCGTTCCTGGTTTTCCTTGTATCCCTACTGAGGACTGAAAATTAAGTGTCTTACACCCAAATTTCACTGTTAAAAGCCATACCATGGAATATCCCACTTTAAATGTTTATGTTTGGAATAATAATTTGCCCTTCATCATGACTTAGCTGCAAAGTGGTTTGCCACTGTTTCATGGTCATCGTAATGTAATTCATGAATGTATGGTTTATCTTATACATCTGTAAGCACTCCTTTATCCATGAATGTGGGATGCTGTCAAATGCTTTTTTGTAATCTATCCATGCCATACTTGATTCTTACCCTTTAGAATTCTCCATAATGACCAACAACAAATTATCCTTTGTTCCATAGGACTTTTTTACCTTTTTGTTCTACTGCCATGACTTGAGTTTTCTTCTAAATGACTATAAACTCTGTCTGCATCAATTCTACTGTACAGTTTATAAATCAGAGGACAAGTTATTGGTCTACAGTTTTTAAGACAGCTTGCAGGTTCACTCTTAAAGGAGTATCGTTTTTCCTGTTGTTAATCAGGTCAGTGCCTGTTTGAACTGAGCATACAAGTAATACTCAGAGCTAAATCTTTGTTTAAAGATATTATCACTTTTAGGAAGAAGTAAGCTACTGCATTTGGTCTCCGTGTTTTCCATTTATGATCTTTTAAATTTTGTTTCAATTTCTCTGACCGTTACTTCATCCCATTTCATATCATATACATTTGAACTTCTTACGGTTTGTGTCTTTCTTCTTTATTTTGGTGGTATTTCTATTCCTTTTGCTTTATTTCCCAATTGTCTATAAAACTTTTTGGGTCATCAATGAATTGCTTATTTTATACTTTTCCTTTATATTTATTTGCATGTCTTCTAAGCATTTCTGCCTGCGCTGGGGTTTACATAACGTTAAGCTGTCTCCATTAGGGTACAAAGTACAAGGTTTGATTCTCACCTTTGGGAAATATAGTTAGGCTTAAAAAGGTCCCTAGTATCATTAGCCTAGTAATTACCTAAGAACCTATGAACCTTTAGTTTATTGTTTGCTATAGTGTACAACAGATCCTGGTCTATTCAAATACTGTGTGTTGCTTTTATCACATCTGTCCTTCCAAGTATTTTTGATGATCTGTTCCCTCTTCTATACTCTTCTAACAGTGACACTTATTAATTGCTTTACAGTTTTCTCTGTTCAGTACTCCCATGATGGTATTTGATTTCTTTCCTTTTGTTTCTCTTACTGCCCTGTGTTTTTGTGGTACAACTTTATCTGTTATTAATTTAACTGCACAGTTCATCATCATCATCCCCTTTTTCCCCATTTACACGGGGTCGGGGTATCGTATTAACTGTCGCCAACTCTCTCGATTCAGTGCCATTCTCCTGCCTTTTTCAACACTCATGCCTGATTGTCGCAGATCTTCTTTCACACAATCCATCCACCTCTTTGCTGGACGCCCTCGCTTCCTCTTACCTTCTTCCTGTCTGTCCCAAATCTCCCTCACCAGATTGTCTTCTGCTTTTCTACACATGTGCCCATACCATCGTAATCTGTTTTCTTTGATCTTTTCTGCAATTGGAGCTACTTTGGCTTCTGCTCTTATGTCCCCATTTCTTCGCCTGTCCCGCAGTGTGCATCCTACCACCTTTCTCAGGCACTTCATTTCCATCACCTCTAGCTTCTTCAACTGTTCTGCCTTTACTGCCCAGGTTTCTGTACCATACAGTAGTACTGGTCACACCACTGTCTTGTACACCTTACTTTTCAGCTTCTTTGGCATTCTTCGGTCATATACTACACCTGATACTCTATGCCAGTTGGCTGCAGCACCTCTGATTCTAACTTTGACCTCTTCATTCAGACTACCCTTCTCCTCAACCACCCTTCCCAGATACTTGAAGCTGTTTACCTGTTCCACTATCTTCCCATCTATCTCTATTCTCAGCTTCTTCTGATTTCCCCAATCTGCTGCCATTACCACTGTCTTATCTGTGCTTAGTTTCATCCCATGTGCCTTCAGATTTGCATTCCATTCTCCTATCCTTTGCTGAAGTTCTAGATCAGAGTCTGCCTGTACTGCCACATTGTCTGCATACAGCAGCTTTGTTGCTCTGACCCCTCCAACCTGTTTGCTGATGTAGTCCATTACCAGTATGAACAGCAGTGGACTCAGAGCTGAACCCTGGTGTACACCCACTCCCACTGGGAACCGCACAGTGAGGCCAAACACTGTTCGTACTTGAGTCACTGGGTTCTTGTACATAGCCTGTACTAATTCTACCAATGTTTCTGGGACTTCAAACCACCGCAGTACCGCCCAGATCAGCTTTCTTGGGACCTTGTCATATGCTTTCTCCAAGTCTAGGAAAGCCCAGTTTGACACTCTCCTCTTCTCTAGTTTCTTCTCAAGTATCTGTCTCAATGCAAACATTGGGTCAATTGTGCTGCATCCTGATCTGAATCCAAACTGTTCATCTCCCATCTTGCATTCTACTATTCTGCATGTCCATTTGTCAATCACCCTCTCCAGAACATTCATGCAGTATGATAGGAGTTTGACACCTCTGTGCTGTCCACAGTTGTGGATGTCCCTTTGTTCTTGTACACTGGCACGAGTATGCTTATTCTCCAGTCATCTGGAATAAGCCTTTCTCTCTGCACTGCAATTAGTACCCTCAGGAGCCATCTTTCCCCTAGCTCACCCAGCATCTTTATCATATCTGCTGTGACCTCATCTGAGCCTGCTGCTTTCCCTGTCTTCATTTTCCTTACTGCTGCTCTTACTTCTTCTAAGCTGGGCTTCCTCTCCTACTCTCATTGTAGGCTGTTTCTGGGGCAGTACCGCTTCTGTGGGGTTTTCTTCATTCAGCAGCTTCTGGAAATACTCCTTCCATCTGCCTTTGATGTTCTGTGGGCTGGTAAGCAGGTTGTTGCTGGAATCCCTTATGAAGGGTGTCTGACTATCTTCTTTATCTTTCTGTCTTTGCCTTGCAACCTGGTATAGTTTCTTTGTGCCCCTTACTGAGTCACTTTCCAGAAGCTGATAGAGTGTCTCTGATGCCCTATTCTTTGCTATTGCAACTTCTTTCTTAGTTTCTTTGTTAGCCAACCAGTAGTCCTTCCTAGTCTGGTCAGTCTTTTCTATCTCCCCTTCTTCCTGCACTCCTCCTTTCTTTTGATTACTTCCTGCACTTCTGCATTCCACCACCAGCTTTCCTTATGTACCTTATTTCCATACCTGGCTCGGCCACATATCTTTTCTGTAGTCCTAACACATGCTGTTTTTTGGTGCTGCCACTCTTCAACTCCACCCATTTCCTCCTCTTCTTGTGGTGCCTGAGACCTGAGTAATTCCTTGAACTGCTGTACTCTCTCTCCAGTCAACTTCCAGGTCTTCAGCCTGGTCTCTGTTGATCTTAGAGCCTTCTCTGACCACTGCTTGCAGCTGATGGTGGCAACTACTGGTTTATGCTGTGAACTGACTGTTTCACTGGGGATGACTTTGCAATCATGGATTCTACCCCAGTGCCTTTTCCTTACTAGGAGGAAGTCTACCTGAGTTGCATGTTGGCTACTCTTGTATGTGATCTTGTGACTGTCTCTCTTTCTGAACCATGTGTTGGCTACTATCAATTTAACTGCACAGTTATATATTTTATTTATTTTTTTATTTATTTTACATTTGTTGACCGGGCTAGTCTAACTGGATACATGTCCAATTTCAGTAGAGGCCCAGGGAGAAAAGCTCCAAGATTAAACTAGTATACATTAAAAAAAGTAAATGTAAAACATAAAATAGCAAATGTTAATATCAGTAGTACAATAATGCATTAGGCTAACATAATAGGAATTAACATGAAAAAACAGTCTATGCACATCAAGCCAAAAAATGACTGAATAAAATATTGCTGTAGGCTTACACACCTACACACACATAATACATGAACGCACAACTCACACATATTTACATGCCCATACTTGTGTGGACTTGAGCATACAGGTGGATACAGGCAACGAAATAGAATGTAGCATCTGAAAGATATGTTTGCAGATTGTGGCAATACGCTAGATGTGGAAACAATATGACTGAGGTATATAGGTTGAATTAAGTTCCGTGGAGTGGTAGGGAAGAGATGAAAGGTCCTAAGTAATTATTTTGTTTGTACCAAAATTCACACACAAATAACATAGATGGCATATGTACAAGATCATTAAGTGAGAGGATGCTAAGTCATCTTACTAAGTGGATGGTTGGGAAGGGAGAAAAAAAATAGTCAGTATGCTATACAGTTAGTGTTAATCAGGGTTAGTACAAGGGCATAGCCATTGTGCCTTAAGGAGTAGTTTTATTTGGTGCTTAAAAAGTGGTAATGATGGAAGAAGTTGCAGGTTGGTGGGAAGTCTATTCCAAAACTTACCCACGAAATTAAAGAAAAGGGAGTCCCCTGCTTTATTATAGGATTTCTGGATGTTTACTTGTAATTTATTTGCAGAGCGAAGGGTACTGAGGTTTCTGTAGGGAGAGATTAGGCTTTTTAGAATAGGAGTATTGTTAGGATGAAAGAGTATCTTATGGGAGATTATAACTTGTTGAAATAGAAGCTGGTTTTGGAGTTCTAGCCAACCTAGCTATTTAAGATTTATACAGTGATGTGTTCTATATGGTGAACCTGGGGCAAATCTAGCAATGTTATTATAGGAAGTTGCGAGTTTGCTTAGGTTAGATTTGGAAAGATTAGTATAAATAGATGAAGCATAGAGGAGGGTAGAAATAAGGTGGGTGTGGGCGATGGTGGTTCTGGCTTCAGAGGGAAGAAAGGATTTAATCCTATAGAGTGAGCCAAGTTTTCTATTAACTGTTTTAATAGTGGTGTTAATGTGATTGTCAAAGCTAAGATGTTGGTCAATTGTTATGCCTAGAAGTTTGGTGGTCGGGTCAGGTACAATTACAGTACCATTGCTAGATTTAACAGTGAGAAAAATAAGGGGAGACTTTAGTGAAGGAGTAAATAACAGTAATTTAGTTTTTTTAGCATTAAGTAGGAGGCAGTGTTGCAAGAACCATGTATCAACTGAGTTAAATACTGTCTGGGTAATGTTTTGGAGCTCAGCAGATGAGGTGGCAGCACACACTAGTGTGGAATTGTCTGCATATTGTATGCCGGTGGCTTGAGGAATATTTAGTTTTAGATCACTGATGAATACAGAGAAAAGTAGAGGTCCCAGGATGGAGCCTTGTGAGACCCCAAGAGTAATACGAAGATGAGTGGAAAGGTTATTGCCCTAGAGGACAGCTTGTTTTCTGTTTTCTAGGTAGGACTTGAGCCATCTTAAAGCATGAGAGTTCAGAGAGAGTTGTTTTAGTATGTCTAGTTGTAGTTGATGGTTTACCATATCAAAGGCTTTTCATAGTCTAAGAAGAGTGCTGCGGAGAGCCTGTTGTTGTTGCTGCAATGTATGTTCATAGGTTCATTGATGCAGTCAGTGAAGGATAGTAGGGCTATAGTAGTACTATGGTGAGGCCTAAAGCCATGTTGACAATCTGATAGGTTATTTTGGAGAAGGTGTTCAAGTAGTTGGAGGTGGATACATTTTTCCATTATTTTGGCTAGAGGGGAGAGTAGGGCTATGGGGCGAAAGTTAGATATTTCGGTGGAGTTACCACCCTTATGAAGTGGGATTATGTGAGAGATTTTCCAGAGAGATGGAACAGAACCTTCAGTAATGGATCTGTTTCTGCTGATCAGTATAGAAACAGGATAGGAGAGTACTTTAGATGCGATTTGCAGATATTCAGGTGGTAGGTGATCTGCTGATGGGGTACATGGTTTAAGTTTAGTCAGTAGGATAAAGATGAGAGATGTAGGCACTGGATTTAGTTGAAAGGTGGGAGGTTTGCTAGTCATGTGGAAAGTGAAGGTAGAGCTGACAGGGGGGTAAGGAACTAGCAAGAGATTGTACAGTTTCAGTAAAGAAGGTGTTGAAGGTGTCAGCAATCTCCTTAGGATTAGTTAAGGAGGCCTGAGGGGGTTGGTGTCCTGGAGTGGCCTGGGTGTAAAAGTCTATTAATACCTGACCAGAAGGTTTGTGGGGTTTGTCTATGTTTGTCTTGGAGTTTAAGGAAGTAGTGTTTTTTTATCAAGGAGAATTACTTTTTTTGTGGCATTTCTACAGTGTTTGTAGTTCTGGTGATAAGTTGGGTTTTTAGTGTTTCTCCATTTAGACCAGATCTTATTTCTTAATAGGATTCTGTGTCTTGTCTCTTTAGTTAGCCATGGAGCAGCTTTACTTCTAGTTCTAATGGACCGACTAGGGGCATGGTAATCTAGTATTTGTAGGAATTTGGGATTAAAATAGGACACGGCTTCCTCAAGGGGGAGTTGTTTTAAGGGCGACCGGTCACAGGCTAGTAGCTCAGCTTGGAAACTTTCAGAATTAAGGTGTTTTTTGTTTCATGTAGTTTTAAAGGTTGTTTGGTTAGGGATGAAAGTTTTTTGCCTAATTGTATGGGTTAGGAAGTGGTCGCTAATATCGTCTGGAAAGGTGTCTGCTATATAAGTGAGGGAATGGTTTTCACTAGGATCCAATCTAAGGAACTCTCTTTCCCACTGGGTTTATGGATTCTGGTAGGGGTGGTGGTAATTTGAGAAAAGTCATACAGGTTTATATGGGCTGATGGTTTGTTAGAGGTACAGCAATTCCAGTCTATATTGAAGTGACCAAGTACTATAGTTTCTTGAGGGAGGGAAGAAGAGAGCCAGCAGACAACATTTTCAAGGGAGTTGATGTTATTGCCTGGGGGTAGGTAAGAACAGATTATGTAAATAGATTTGGTGGTATTAACCTGAAGTTTAGTGCAAAGGAGTTCTGCATTATTGTCTAAGGGTATTTGTAGGTCTACTACAGACAAATTTAGCTCAGATTTATACAGTATTGCTACCCCTCCACCCTTTTTAGTTATACAGTCTAATCTTCTGATATTATAACCAGGGGTGATAACTTCGTTGTCCTTTGTTCCTGGTTTGAGCCAAGTTTCTGTTTAACACAGAACATCAAAAGAATGTGTGTCAAATAGTGTAAGGAGTTGGCCGATTTTGTTATTTAAGCTTTGTATGTTAAGATGGGCTATAAGTAATGAGTTTGCAGTTTTAGTGAGGGTAATTGGGATGGTTGGATGGGGTTGGAGGGAATTTAGAAGGGTGCTATTATTAGGTCCTGGATATCCTATTTAATTCTGTTATGTCACATGAATTTCTGTTAATAATACTGATTACTGTGCTCATTTGTTTTTTTTTACTTCTACCATTGTAGGTCTTATTAACTTTTTGTAATCTACCTACTGCATGTCTTTGTAATGTGGGAGGAAACTGAAGCACCTAGAGGAAACTCATGCAAACACAGGAAGGACATACAAACTCTGCACAGAAGGCATCCCAGTATTAATGAATACACATTTGCATTTGAAGCTTTTGACATTTTTTCTTGTGCAAGTATTTTTCTTTCCTCTAATTTCTCTCAATCTTTTTGAATACCTTCTATCCGGAAATTCTGGGCATTTTGCATAATAGTAACAATACACAATTTCTTTCTTATTCTCAGTAGTCCACTCTATCATCTTTATGGCTCTTTTTTTGGCCTGTCATTTTTGTGTTTTTTTTTTTTTTTTGTGGACTTCTGTTTCTGTCTGTGACAGGGGGAGCCTTCTTCTCCAAGACTGGCCTAACCTCGTTGCAGGAATGTTTCAGTGTCTTGAGGATTCTACGCTGTAATTTTTTTCCAGTCCTGGCACCAGTGTGCCTACCAGGATTGGTCACTTTTTTACCCTGGGACTTGTCCACTCAGCTATCTTTTTTTAACCTACTTCTGTCCAGGACATATGCTGTATAAAATGCAGTGTATGCACTGGTGTCATCTTAGTAAGATTTTGTAAAAACAGGACCAGCCTCAACAGGTACTCATGACAACATGAGGATGAATTTAAGTTTCTATCTATAAATTCTGGTATTTCATGATTTGGTGTTTCTGTATGTAGTCAATGGGTGTAGCAATTTCAATGTTAAATGCTACTTTTGTCTTCTTTTCATGGATGATCCTGTCTGATACAAACCATCATTTTCTAGAAATCTTTGTGGCTCATGTTTCCAATGTTTTTCAGCTACTTCGGTATTATAATGTTTGCACAATCCCCAATGCAACAGTCTTACTACATTATTATACCTTTCAGTATAAAGTCCTTCTGCCAATAGTATATCACACCCAGCAAAAAGATGTGCTACTTCCAATTCTGTTTTACAAAACCTGCATTTGTCTGTTTCTCTCATATATCCAATGGACTTTATAAAGCAATGTGTCCGTATTCCGTTATCCTGGGCTGCCAATATTAACCTTTCATCTTTTGGTACACACATGAGGTTGTTTTAATAGTTTTATGTACTTGTAAGTATATTTATGCATTTTCCACATTTCTTGCCTTCTCATTTGACCTTTCACCTTACATTTTCCTTTTTTTTTTTTTTTGGCATATTCAGTTGCTGCATAATTTTTATCTACTTCTGATCCGATTTCCATCCCCGCTTGACACCGATATGCTTTTGCTAAACTAAGCAGGAAAGTCGTCTTAGACTTATTTTCCTCATGTTTTAAAACTTTCACTTTGTTTGGGTCTTGTGAGGTCAGCAGATATGTATGCAGTCCTACGATTGCAAATCTATACATGTAATTAATTTCGAGGAGGCCCATACCTCCTTCAGAACAAGGAATATATAATCTTGATGTTTTCTTGGTGCTGCAGCTTTCCTGCTTTAAAGTCTTTACACTTTGTTGTTTTCTGGGAGCCAAACTGTAGCCATGACCTAAACTGTTAAGTAGACAGCTTAATGGGTTAAGGGCAAGACAAAAGAGCAGCAGTGACAAAAAAAACTCTGGAATATCTCCCTTTGAATTTCTATCCCTGGAGTAATAATTTGTCCTTTATCATGACTTAACTGCAATTTGCCACTGTTTCATGGTTGCTGTAATGTAAATCGATCAGTGTATGGTGTATCTTATACATTTTTAAGCATTCTTATCCATGAATGTGGAATACTGTCAAATGCTTTTTTGTAGTCTATCCATCCCATACTTCTACTGTATAGATAAACCAGTTATAACAAAGGAATATTTAAACACAACAACACTTACTCAAGAGCACTGTATGACCTATGCCTCAAAGATATGGAAACTGGTGGCAAGACAAATAGAGTAGTTGAGAATGAGAGGTTTAAGAAATGGGTTGGGCATGTTACCTCAAGCTATAAGTGAGGGAACGCTCTTTAAAATGATTATGTATCCTGTATAAGAATGCAATGAAATTAGAAGTTATGTACCTACCATAACGTTCCATGTTAGTTGTCTTCTTCTCGCCTTCTTTCTTGCTGGATGGGTTCGGAGCCGATCCTCGGCTCCGACTCAGCTACTCTAAAAGCTTGAGAGCTAGTTCCACCGGCTCGAGGCTCCCCTATATCCCACAATGCTAGGCGGTAACTCCTCAGATCTCGTTTGAAAGCTAAGGCCAGCAATAAAATTCCATAAGGAACAAAGAAGAAAACTCTTCTAGGTCTGTCCTGGCTAGGGGGAAGGAGGGTGGGACGCAAGAAAGAAGGCGAGAAGACAACTAACATGGAACGTTATGGTAGGTACATAACTTCTAAATGTTAAGTTGTCAATCTCACCTTCATTCTTGCTGGATGGGACCACGTCCCTAGCACCTTGTCCCGGGTGGCCTATCAGAACAGACTCTTGAGTACAGTGGAACCAAAGTTGGCTCGGTCTCTAGAGGCCAAGTCCAACTTATAATGAGAAATGAAGGTATGGGGAGAAGCCCAAGTAGCTGCCGAACAAATTGAATCAATAGGCAGCCTATCTTGGAAAGCTACAGAAGTGGCTAAAGCTCTAGTTGAATGAGCCCTGGGTTTGGATGGCAACTGTTGATGTCTTATCTCATACACTAGGGTAATCAATGAAGTAAGCCATCTAGAGAGAGAGAGAGACTTTAGAGACCGGAAGGCCCATTCTACCTTCTGCATAAGAAACAAACAGTTGGTCAGATTTCCTGAATTGTTTGGTCCTGTCTAAATAGTACCTAAGTTGGCGATGAATATCTAAACAGTGTAACTTTTGTTCTGACCTATTAGAATAATTTGGGAAGAAAACAGGAAGCTCAATGGTTTGATTCAAATTTGCCAATGAAGCTACTTTGGGCAAAAAGGCGGGTTGAAATGCATGAGGACACCCCTGTCTTTATGAAATACTAGATAAGGTCGACTACACAGAGCATGAAGTTCAGAGACTCTTCTAGCTGAGGTGATAGCTACTAAAAGAGTGTCTTCCACAGTAACTTTATAGAACATGAAGCCTTGGGTTCAAAGGGGAAGAATTAAGGATGCAGAACCAAGTTGAGATCCCATTGAGGAGGAGGATCTCTGATGGGTGGATTTGAGTAGAAAGACTCCCTTTAAAAAGGCCTTGCAGAGTTTGTGAGACATGATAGAGGACTCTGAGACTCCAACATGAAAGTTCGAAATTGCAGCCAATTGAACTCTAATGGTAGATGGGGACGAACCTGCATGGAAAAGTTCGGCTAGAAAGTCTAGAACTGTTTGAATAGAAGCAGTGAAAGGATCTATATTCTTTGACTGCGCCCAATAGGAAAAACATTTCCACTTGCTATGAGAGGCAATCAAGATATCTCTAACTGCGTGAGATATCAAGGGAAGCCTGGCTAAGGTCGGAATTGGAGTAACCAAGCTGTGAGGGGCAATCAAGATATCTCTAACTGCGTGAGATATCAAGGGAAGCCTGGCTAAGGTCGGAATTGGAGTAACCAAGCTGTGAGGTTCAGAGAGGGAAGGGAGTGGTGCAACTGACCCGACTGATGGGTCAAGAGGTCTGGAACTGGGTCCAGATGCCAAGGTTGTTCCAACAGATAACGGTGGAGAAAGGGGAACAAAATTTGTCGAGGCCAGTAAGGGGCAATGAGGATCATAGACGCTTCCTGAGCAATGGCTTTCTGTATCAGCTGGGATATCAGTGGGAAGGGAGGAAAAGCATACAGAAGTCCCCGGGGCCAAACGTGCACTAGAGCGTCTCTGCTGGGATGGCCTGGTTGGGGAAAGAGGGTGAAAAATCGCACTTGCTGTTTTGGGGAGTGGCGAAAGGTCGCAGCAAGGCCTGCCCACTTTGAAAAACTTTCTCCAACAGTGAATTGTTCAGAGGCCACTTTCGTGAGGCATGAGAATAGCTCTGCTCAATTTGTCCATAATCACATTGGACTTCCCGGGGATGTCGTTGCTAACAGAAATCGCTGAGAAGAAATAAGCCCATTGCCATAGTCTGAGTGCCTCTCGACATAGAGGGTAAGACCTGGTTCCGCCTTGTTTGTTGATGTACCACACTACAGACATGTTGTCTGTTTGAATTGCTATAGTTCCCTTGGGAAGAGAGTCTTGTAGGGCTTGCAGCTAGAAGCAGTGCTCTCAACTCTAGGACGTTTATATGCAGGTGGCACTCGATCAGTTGCCACAAGGCCTGGTCTGTCCTGCCCTGGAAATGCCCTCCCACCCGATCAGGGGCGTCCGTTGTCACTGCTTAGCAACGGAGGGAGGGACAAAAGGTCTCCCTAGGAGGAGCTGAGGAGATGTGATCCACCAAGAGAGATGACTCTTGCACGACTGAGTTATCCGAATAGGATGGGACATTGGAAGGCTTTGGTAAGCCCATTGTGTGAAGAGCATCCATTGCAAAATCCTCATGTGGAAGCGAGCTAATAGTAGGAGAGGGATGGCCGCCGCCATAATCCCCAAGACTTTCAGGATCTGTCTGGCTTTGACTTTGTTGTTCTGCAAAAGAAGAAAGACCTGTTTGTGTATGTCTGCTATCCTCTGCTCTGCGAGTCTGACTGACATCTTGACTGTGTCTAGATTTGCACCTATGAAAGTAATAACACGACAAGGCAGACTTTCCGTAGTTTATTGAAATGTCTAGTGCCTGACATGTGCGAAAGGTGTAGTCTCTGGAGAGGAGTAAAAGATGCTTGGTGGGGGCTGTAAGGAGCCAGTCGTCTAAATAAGGAAACACCTGGAATCCTTGACGTCTCAGGTGAGAGGCTACCACTGCCATGCATTTGGTAAACACTCGGGGGGGCTGTAGTGAGACCAAAGGGCAGGGCTCTGAATTGAAAATGACTGGTTCCCAGCCTGAAGCGGAGGAACCTCCTGGAGCGTCAATTCATCTTGATGTGATAGTACGCGTCCTGGAGATCTATAGAGCACATCCAGCTGTCCCGCTCCAAAAGAGGAATAATGGACTGCAGCATGACCATCCGGAACTTTGTTTTCTTGATAAATTTGTTCAAGTTGCTGAGATCCAAAATGGGTCTCCAGTCCCCTGTTTTCTTTGGAACCAAAAAGAATTTGGAGTAGGTTCCGGATCCTACTTGGTCTGCTGGCACTGGTTGAATGGCTCTTTTTGCGAGTAGCTTTGAAATTTCTAATGCTGCTTGCTCCCTTTGACTGGGTGGAACGTCTGGAAGGGATTTTTTGGACAGCTTTGGAATGAGAAGGAAAGGGATTCTGTAGCCTTCGGAAATGATAGACTGTACCCACTTGTCTTGAGTTAGGGATAGCCAGGCTTTTGGGTACAGTGACAACCTTCCCCGACTGCCTCTGAAGGTGGACAGTCGGGCAACACCTCAGGGATGCTGAAAGGCTTGTCGGGAAAGGATTCTCGACTGCCCTGATTCTGCAGGCCCCCTCTGCCTCTGGGGCGGCGTCTACCATTGTTGTTCCCAGCTCTGCCTCTAGGGGAATGGACTCTGTCGTCAGGCAAGTCTCCTTGAGATGGTTCTGGAACCACATCTTTACCCCTTCTGACCTTTGGGGTAAGGTCTAGAAGGAGTAGAAAAAGCGAACTCCGATGGCAGAAGAGTTTTGCCATCAGTCTACGCACCTAGTCAGGGTTTCCTTCACTTGAGGACCAAGAGGATGATCCATCAAAGGGGGTAGTGAAGGGCCTTAAAGGGTCTGCAAAATTACAAAGCGCATCCAGGCGCCTACAAGGCTACACCTGTACCTGCTGCTCTACTTGCTCCATCAGCCGCGCATATGAAAGGAGGCGCATGGAGGAGTTGGTTATAGAATTAAGGGTAACCAGCTGAGAGTTCATCCTATCCTGAAAACCCGCAGCTGTTGGGTCCTTCAACATTTCACTCACTTCCTTGAGTAAGTCCCTCTGAAGTCGAGTAAAATGACACAGGTAATTCAGCGATCTCATAGTAAAAGTCGCTGACGAGAACATCCGCTTCCCGTACCTGTCCATCGACCTAGACTCCTTGTTAGGAGGATGAACAGGCACCGAAGGATCAGCTAACTCCTTCTTGGAAGCTGCAGCCACCACCATAGCATCAACAGAGATGCCTTTGGTCAGAAACTCTTTATCTCTGGGGGCCGTGATGAACTTAGATGGTCTCCTGGGGGTGGGTTCCACTGAGTCAGGAGCCGCCCAAGCCTTCTTTGCCACCACTTGCATAGGGGTCAAGGGAGGGACACCCAGGAGGTGGAAGAGGCGAGAGCCAAGCGCCTCAAGGTACACTGATTCATCCTCTGAAGGGTTGAGGGCTGGCCAATTCCCCCTCTGTTTTAAGATTTCAAGGATGTCTGCAAAGGGAGACATCTTCAGAGAACGATGGGAACCTTCAGAATCCTCTAAATCAGTGTCAGAGGTGACAGACTCAGGGAGTCAATGTGCTTCCTCTTACACTGCCTCTTCCTAGGGGCTCTCCTACAGGGTTCAGGAGGCCTGGGAAGGAGGAGATCCCACAGGAAACTTGAGGAGCTGGCTCTCTGGTCGGGGATGAGAGAGTGAGTGAAATCACGGAGGCACCATAGGGGGAGGGGCAGAAAGAACCGACTGGGGAGTAGAACCTGGTTCTAACATGCTCCTCATGACCTCAAAGGCACCCCTGTCAGGCAGAGCCGAAGGTCTCCGTTCGAAAAACTGAAAACCTCCCTGGCACCGACAGTGATGGCTCCGAGGTCGATGTCGGGCCGAACTCCTCAGCCGAAGCACTGAGAGGGAGGCGAGGGTCAGACAAGGGTCGATGCCACTCGCCCCCTCGAGCCGGCGAGGAAGTCGGCGCCGAGATTCTTCCAAAGAGACATCGGGCGGCAGGAACCGAACAAAGGTATCGGTTCGGCGCCACCCCAATGCTCGGGTCCGAGCAGCCCGGCTCCGAACTCAAAAGAGTCAGAGGAGGAATAGATTGAGAGGTAGGAATAGGTCTCGACTGTTGAGTCGGACTTTGAAGCATCTGGGCTAATGCCTCGGACTTAAGAAGTCGACTCACTACTCTCTGAAGGTCATGGTCCGATAACCTGGAAGACCTAGAAGAGTGGGATCTATGGCTCCGTTCAGACAGCAAAGGTGATGCTGGGCGAATGAGCGAGCGATAGATGGAGATCGGGACCTCTTTCTGGATGTCGGTTCCGATAATAAAATCGGAGCCGACAGAGTAATGTCTTCCTCGGCTCTGGCCGGAGCCGAGGACACCGTAGGGGCTTGTATTCGAGTTTCATCGGCTCCGGTGCCTCTGATGTGTACTTGCAAGAACTATTGGACAGAGTAAATCGTTATGGCAATAGTCTTCTCACTCAGAAAAAGAAGAAGCTGTTGAGAGACAGAAGAGATTTCGATAGCAACAACGTGTTTATATGGCCCAAAGCCAATGTCTCTAAATCTAACGTTAGCCATGCCTCACATACTGCATCCTCTGCCCCTGTGTATGACAGTACAACTGGAGGTATTGTGAACAAGGAGACTACTGATGTTCACCCTTTATTGATGTCTAACGAGCCGTTAGACAATGTACAACATCAGGTCACTGATCAATCTAAAGAGGCACCACACACTCCACGCTCAATAACTTCCGTTTATTTTACACCAGCGGAAGAGAGACCCGCAACAACAACACAACTGGATGGAGCGGCCATGCGCTCCAACGCTGTGGTGCGGCGGAAAATCCAGCTAGATAAGCTTCGCACTAATGATACACAGGATTTTCTCACTGCACCGCTACCTATTCGAGTTGGCAGAAAAAGAACTATGGATCAGGAGCCATACAGGAGTGCCAAAAGACGGGACTCGGATGTCGACAACAACCATCAGAATCAGCGATGGAATCGGCCCCGATAGTGTGGAATATTTCAGCTTATACTCTCTCTATTGCCGAATCATCAGTGCTTAATAAAGGACTTAATTTCATCCCGACCACCAGAGCCGACATAAGCGATTTTCTTCTCGCTATCAGGCTATTTGTGAGGAACATTAACCTGAAACTTATATACAAGGACTCTGTTGACTCAGGTGAGCATACTTTTAGGAAAAGAAGTTGTATTAATCCGCATTTACGGCCCAATCTTGAATTATTTTTAAAAAGCGTGGAAAATTACATTTACAGTGACTTTAAAGCTGACTCTCTATTTGAATTAGATAATTTGTCTACAACTGAGCGAGAAGCTTTCAGCTCATTAAGAATGAATAGAGACATTATTATTCGCCCTGCCGACAAAGGCGGACGTATTGTCGTCATGGACAGATCATATTATTTAGATTCAATGTTATGTATGCTTGCTTGTGATGCTTATCAGGTTGTTTCATTAGAGGATGTAGAAGCCTCGATTATTAACATATCTAATTTGTTAATAGAAAGCAAAACCTTAGATATCTTAACTGATGAACTTTTTCAGTTCTTCTCAGTGGAATATCCCTTGATACCTTGTATCAATGGACTTCCTAAGATCCATAAGAATGAGAATCATCCCCCCATGCGCCCAATTGTCGCTGGGGGAGGTTGGGCAACGGAGCCGATTTCCATGTATCTTGATTCGAAACTCAAGTTAGTTCTAGCACAGAGCCAATATGTTTTGAAGGATACTGCTCACTTCTTGAAAGATTTATTTCATTTCACCAGCAACAATTGTGTTTTGGGCCTAGGACTTGTGACAATGGATGTTATCTCATTGTTCACTTGTATACCCAACAGTTTGGGTATCGGTTGGTAAGGAATATGCTGTCCTCTATTTATTCATCCAGTGAGAAGCTATT
>NC_056741.1:118666157-118684673 GCF_019279795.1 Protopterus annectens | reverse complement strand
CAAAGAAAAAACAAGGCTAACAACAACTTTCAATAACAATACCACAAACTATAACTAACAGTAAAGTTATGAAGAGAAGAAAGTTTTTTTTTTTTAAAGGGAAGAAGGGCTAGCACACAGGGAGGAAAGGCCCTCTAATTTAAACGGGCTGTACAATCCCTAAAAGAGTGGAATAGGGGATCAAGCACTCAACAGCAAACGCACAGGTAACCACTAACAACTATTAATGGTAGAAAGTGAAGACAAAGGTCAAGAAATAACATTTATCAAAAAAATCTTCTATTTAGCCAAAGAGCCAGTCAGGAGAAAACCTCAAAGCTTTTGCGGCAAACAAGATCTGAGGAATTGCCGTGAGGCACCATGGGATAGGGGTTAGCCTCGAGCCAGTAAAAGCTCTTGAGCTTTAGTATCGGCCAAGTCAGAGCCACGAATCGGCTCCGAACCCTCCAGCAAGAATTACGTTGAGATAGGACTACATAACATCAAAGTGCATATAATCCTCCCACCCACCCTCAGTTACAAACTTTGAAAGAGTGGTAGAAAATAGACTTAGAAATGAGTATAAGAAAGTTAAATACAAGGCAAATATGAGTGGAGATGAAAGGAAGGTGTTAGATGAACTGAGGGGGAATAAGGAAGTAAGGGTTATGAAACCAAACAAAGGTGAGGAGATAGCAATAGTGGATTTAATTACTTATGAAAGAAAGACGAATGTAATTCTAAATGACACTCACTAGCAAGTACTCTAGTGTGTCGCTAAATGAGATTAATATTGCCTACAGGAAGATAGATGTGTCTTCAAACGACATGATGTGGGAAGGCTTGACTGACCAAAATCTTAAGTAAGAAAACCTAAAATACCATCAATATTTGGAATCCCCAAAGTCCATAAGGATGAAATGGACACCCCGCTCAGACCCATAGTGTCAGCAGATAGTTCTAAGACTTTGCCTTTGGCAAAATTTGTTGATGCTAAGCTTAAAAAACTGTGGCTGAAGAGAAAGCAGATTTTGAGGAATTCATGGGACTTCCTAAGGGAAGTAAAAGATGAATTTTGGAATGATGAAATGAAATTTGTTACAATAGATGTTGTCTACTTGTTTTCCAGCATCCCACATAATGAAGGGATGAAAATGTTGGAAGAAATAATTTCTGAAGACAGAGAACTCACCAGAAATGAGCAGATAGTGTGCTTGAATTTAATTGATTTGGTACTAAGATACAATTTTATATAATTTAATGGAGAGTTCTACCAGCAAATACAAGGAGTGGTAATGGGGGAGGCCTGCACTCCGACCTATGCAAACTTGATTTTAGTTAGGTGGGAGGAGAAATTTGTTTTAGGGTACAAATATGCAAGACAATGGAGCCTCTACAGGAGAATTCTTCACGACATAGGTATTTTATGGAAGGGGAATGTAGAAATTTTAGATGAGTTTTTGTGTTATAGATTCATAGGTTCACAGATCAGTACTAAGCTAACTGCCCTTGCAAGCCATTTTAAGCTTAGCCAATTATCCCTTGTGAGACTCAAACCCTGCAACTGGTGTTTGTAAGGCAAACACCTTAACCATTAGGCCACCCTCCCTTAAATAATACATCTTTTTTTAAAGTTTACATATAACATCAGCAATGAAGATTTGCAGTTTTTAGATATAGATTTTTTTAAGAAAGAGACCACATTTTGTTCAAAGATTTATAGAAAGAAAACATTTTCTAATTCCTTTCTTCATTTCAGTAGTGCACACCCTGCCCATTATAAGAAAAATACTATTAAAGGACAATATGTCCGAGCAAGCAGAATGGTATAAGAAGTAGACTATGAAAAATAAAGCAACCTACTTGAACTTCTCTTTAGGGCTAGAGGGTATCCTGACAGCCTTATTGGTGAAGTGAAAAAAAGAGGTTGCAGTGGGTAGAAAGTCAAAATTCAAACCCATACAAGGTATAGTATAGAAGACTGCCAGGACATACACCTACAACAGAAGGGAATTTTGGTAAGACACTAGTTTTAGAGTTTAATGCCTGTGCAGAAAGTATGAGAAAGGTAATTGAAAGTGAATGGGAAAAGTTTCTTAGTTTTACTGATTTAGGGGGAATGTAGCAACCAACCCCTTAAAGTGGTTTATACGAACTCTCAAAATATAAAGCGTTAGAAAATGCTTACAAAAATGGGAGTGTTGATAAGAAAAGGAAGGGAACATATAAATGTGGAAGATGTACTCAGTGTACTTATATATCTAACAAGAAGAGAATATCATTATCAAGTAGGAATAAATGGATAGAAAGTGCACAATTTTACAATTGTGAATCTAATGGACTGATTTATCTAGCTCTGTGTGGGGAATGCGAATCCTTCTACATCGGAAAGATGGACAGAAAATTGAGGAGAAGGATCTATGAGCATTATTATGATATTCAAAGTAGACACAAAAAAAAAAAAAAAGTCTAATGCTCTTTATAAACATACATTAATATGTCACAGAACGTATTATTCTTTCTTTGTACTTGAACAGATAAGAAGGAAATTAGAGGGGGTTCATGGGAGGAAAAGTCTGAATATAGAGAGTTATGGTGGCAATTGATTTTGGAAGCCACCAGCCCACCAGGGCTTAATGACTACACCTCCACAGCCCCCTTACTAAAGTTGAGAGCTGCTAAGCTTTGAAAGAAGAAACAGGGAACTAATCTAAAGAGTAAAGCCAACACATTCCGGTTAGGCTTATAAATGCCTTTGAGCAGATTACCTGGTACCTACCTATGAACCTATAAATTGTGTTATATTCACATTGAATATGTCATTTTACAAAAGAACCACTAGAAGCAGTAAACACCTTTCAATGTTTTAACATGCATTCCATTAATTAGCGAATTTTAACAGAATCAAACATTTTATTTAATTAAATATGTTAATCTGTGAAATACTATGTCATTTTTCTGCATTGTCATTGTTTTATACGGTTACTTTTTAAATGTTTTTTGTGCCCACTAAACCTACACCACCAAAATCCACACATAGAAAACACAAAACCATTCGCGGAGGCTCTCAACAATAATCTGCTCAAGCAAGAGAGACCTCCAAAGCAGAAACGCAAGCAACCTCCCACCACCAACACAACCCAAATGACACATAGCCCACAGACTCAGTGTGCCACTCAACCACAGCCAATAAGGCAAAACAATGTATCTAACACACTAGTCATAGGTGACTCTATAGTCAGGCACACTGATGTCCCACTCACCAGGCTAAACAAGGAGAAGGTCGCGGTCAGCTGCCTGTCAGGTGCCAGGATTCACCACATAACCCATGCACTCAGGTCACTCCAAAAGTACAAATATGACTCTGTCCATGTTGGTGTGAAGGACCTGAGACGTACCTCCCTGGATTACATGAAGAGAGACATGGAAGAGATCTCTGATCTTGTAGCCCAGGCAGGTATGACCCTAGCCCTAAGTAGCATTCTGCCATAGCCCAGAATGATACCACAGTACAAGGACAAAATGATTGACTTCAACAATTACCTAAGCTTCTGGTGTCATTCTAAGGGGATCCAGTATCTGCCTGCCTGGGACGACATGGTCGACAGACCACGATGCTTTGCCAGAGATGGCCTGCACCTGTCACCCCTGGGATTCCGGATACTGGCCAAGGCTCTTGCTGCCCCTATAGTGCCTTTTTTAGGCAAGGTTCAAACAACAAATTCACCACCATAACAGGAACAGGCAAGCCAAAACGGAGGGTAATGCTACTCAATGCTAGAAGTCTAAATCTCAAAATGCACTCATTTGAGGCACTCCTTAAAATGGAGAACATCGATGTCTGTGCAGTGACTGAGACCTGGTTCAAGGCTCCAGAGAGCACCCCTGCATTACCAGGCTATAACTCATACCACACTTTTCGGCCATCTAACCTGGACCGGAACACCAAAAGCAGAGGTGTGTCCATATTCATTAAGGATATCCACACCTCCAGGCTAGTTGTTCAGCATAATGCAGCCGAGGTTATCCAAGTGCAACTAACTCTGGGCAAAACTGCAATCCAAACTGTAGCCTGCTACAGATCCCCCACCATGCCCCATGACTCCCACTCCTCTTTTCTTGATATACTGGAAAATATTAGGGTTCAACCAAGCACTGTAATATTGGGCGATTTCAACTACCCCACCATTAACTGGAAAAACTACTCATGTACCAACTCCTTCGCTCAGCGCTTTCTGGAATTCATAAATTCCAATGGCCTGGATCAACTTATCCACACCCCCACCAAGGGCTACAATATCCTAGACCTAGTTATTACCAACATGAGTGACTGGTGTTCCACACCTGAAGTCAACTCCTCGTTGGTCCGATCCGACCATAAGCTAATCACCCTAGATATCCACATCCCACCCCCACCCCCATTAAGGAAACTACGGTAAAAAATTTCTCCAAAGCCAACTTCCTGCTTCTTAAGACAGAAGTGGCGAACTTCATGACACCCATGCAGATGGACAATACAGTTATGACTGCTGAATCCTACACAAATGCACTCTAAAAGCACTTACACGAGTGCATGGATCATGCTATCCCAAACAGAACCAAGACGCTATCCTCCAAAAAAAGGAAGCCAATCTGGTGGTCCCCTGCCATAAACAAACTGTACAACAGAAGGAAGAAACTGTTGCAAAAGAGAGTAAAATCCCTTGAGTGGAGGAGCTCTCTGGTCAGCCTCAGTAAGAAGCGGAGATCCCTTACAAGATCCTCCAAAGCAAGCTATGAAAACAAGATTGCCACTGATTCTAAGGACAACCATAAAGCATTCTATAGCTATGTCAAGAATCTCAAAGGCAACACCCAGATCTGCTCTGAGTTACAGCACAATGGCACAAAAATTACAGAACCAACTGATATTGCTAACATCCTGGCAAACAGGTTCAGTGCTAACTTTACCCCCCTCTCACCCCCTAAAGGGCCCATATCTATACAGGAAGAATGCAGAGTCCCTGTAATCACAACTTCACAGGTAAAAGCAGCACTCTCTGAAGCCAAAAACACAGCATCCATGGGACCGGACAACATCCCAGGCTACGTTTTACAGGAACTTCAGAACAAACTGGCTCCTCACCTAAGCACCATGTTCTATCATAGCCTCACATCAAGCTTTGTGCCCACTGAATGGAGCACAGCAACAGTTATCCCACTCAACAAAGGGGGGAGCCACCACTGATCCTGGGAACTATCGCCCTATTAGCATGACGAGCATGGTCTGCAAGACCATGGAACGTATCATCATGGAATTCATAAACAAAGACCATGGTAACCTCCAAACTCTGGACCCCACCCAGTTCGGGTTTGTGAAAGGCAGATCATGCCTCCTGAACCTGATTGACTTCTTTGAGGCCATCACCAAAGCCGTAGACCAGGGTAAGGTAGTTCACACAACCTATCTTGACCTCGCCAAGGCTTTTGACACCATCCCCATTCGGGAATTATAGCTAAACTCACTAAACTAGGTATAAATCCCCATGTCACAAAATAGGTTACCAACTGGCTCACTGACAGAACCCACACTGTAAATGTCGCAGACTCCAAATCTGACTTCAAAACAGTGACAAGTGGAGTACCACAGGGATCAGTCCTGGAACCTCTCCTGTTTGGTATCTACTTCTCTGAAGTACAGGCCAACACAGAAGGCCTCTAGGTAACGAAGTTCACAGATGACTGTAAACTAGGAGCTACAGTCGAGTTCCCAAATGATGTGTACATCCTACAGAAGGGCCTCATTGAGGCAGATGCCTACTGTCAGAGCCATGTGAGCTCAATGCCAAAAAGTGCATTGTTATCCCCTTTGGTAAAAACTCTGTACCCATGAACTACCACATATGCGGCAGTCTTAACACCGAATGTATGATAACAGACCTTGGGACCCAGGTGGACAGTAGTCTCTTCTTTGATAAACACAATGCCACAGTAGTCAGGAAATCCTTCTACATGGCACACCTAATCACAAAAGGGTTCTCATCCAGGAAAAAAAAAAAAAAGAGGTAATTGTTCCCCCTCTACTCGACACTCATTAGACCCATTATAGAGTACAACGCCCCTTTTGGAATGTACCTCACAAGACATCTGCAGCAGCTGGAAAGGCCACAGAAGTACCTCACAAAGAGGATTACTGGCCTCACAGATGCCCTACACGGACAGTCTCAAAAAACTCCAGCTTTACTCTGTAGCATATCGCCTACTCCGAGGTGATCTCTGCCTAACATATAAAGCTATGTCAAACCTAGAGCTGTTGGACATGCTACACCTAAAGAAATCCCAATCCCTCCGAGCTACACGCTCTAGGGACCTAAACCTTGCACCACAATAAACAAGACTTGCTGGAAGGATAGATTCCTGTACCAGACACTTTCCATACTCTGGAACAAGCTACCCATCTACGTCAAGCAAAGTTCCTCATTAACACTCTTCAAGAAAAATCTTGAGTGGATGGGAAATAGGAAATACACCCTGGGGATCACTTCTGTGGCTCTGCTCAACAGGGGCACAGGAAATTAACTTTCTTGGGTTGGCGTAAGCCAGGGAACTTTGTTGGCTAGGCTTACTTAGGCCCTTGGGCCGATAGCCTAGTACCTATCTCTGAACCTATAATGTGTAATTTATTTTATGCACTTTTAATGCTTGCACATTTAGATATGTCATTTTAAAAAAAGACCACTAGAGGGAGTAAACACATTTTAATGTTTTAACATGCATTCCATTAACTAGTGAATTTTAGCAGAACCAAATATCTTATCTAGTTAAATATGGTGAGCTGTGAAACACTTATTTTTCTATACTGTCACCATTTTATACTGTCACCTTTTAAATGTTCTTTGTGCTTTTACAATGTGTAATTTATTTTATGTATTTTTAATGCTGTCATATGTACTCACCATGACGCTCGATGTATGTAGTCCATCTCGCCTCACATTCTTACCTGTGGGTTCGGAGACAAACCTCAGCTCCGACTCGGCCATACTCTAGCTCGAAGTCTTCAATTGGCTCGTGGCTAGGAGGTATCCCATGCTGCACTGCTCCCTTTCCCCAGATCTAGTTTGCTGCAAGCTCAGGCAATCACACCCCACACATGCAACACATAAAGAGAAAGAATCAGCCCAACAACAAAAGGAGTACGGAAACCAAAACTAACCTCTAGGCCCTCCAGAAGGGGGAAGGCAGGAGGTTAAGTAAGAATGTGAGGCAAGATGGACTACATAGATCGAACGTTATGGTGAGTACATAACTTCTTGATGTTATGTAGTCCAATCTCGCCTACATTCTTACCCGTGGGACAGCGTCCCTGCACCTAAACCTTGGGCGGCTCAGTGGAAAATTAGAAGTTATGTACCTACCATAACGTTTCATGTTAGTTGTCTTCTTCTCGCCTTCTTTCTTGCTGGATGGGTTCGGAGCCGATCCTCGGCTCCGACTCGGCCACTCTAAAAGCTCGAGAGCTAGTTCCACCGGCTCGAGGCTCCCCTATATTCCACAATGCTAGGCGGTAACTCCTCAGATCTCGTTTGAAAGCTAAGGCCAGCAATAAAATTCCATAAGGAACAAAGAAGAAAACTCTTCTAGGTCTGTCCTGGCTAGGGGGAAGGAGGGTGGGACCCTTAAGAAGAAGGCGAGAAGAAGACAACTAACATGGAACGTTATGGTAGGTACATAACTTCTAAATGTTAAGTTGTCAATCTAAGCCTTCATTCTTGCTGGATGGGACCGCGTCCCTAGCACCTTGTCCCGGGTGGCCTATCAGAACAGACTCTTGAGTACAGTGGAACCAAAGTTGGCTCGGTCTCTAGAGGCAAAGTCCAACTTATAATGAGAAATGAAGGTATGGGGAGAAGCCCAAGTAGCTGCAGAACAAATCGAATCAATAGGCAGCCTATCTTGGAAAGCTACAGAAGTGGCTAAAGCTCTAGTTGAATGAGCCCTGGGTTTGGATGGCAACCGTTGATGTCTTACCTCATACACTAGGGTAATCAGTGAAGTAAGCCATCTAGAGAGAGAGACTTTATAGACTGGAAGGCCCATTCTACCTTCTGCATAAGAAACAAACAGTTGGTCAGATTTCCTGAATTGTTTGGTCCTGTCTAAATAGTACCGAAGTTGGCGATGAATATCTAAACAGTGTAACTTTTGTTCTGACCTATTAGAATAATTTGGGAAGAAAACAGGAAGCTCAATGGTTTGATTCAAATTTGCCAATGAAGCTACTTTGGGCAAAAAAGACGGGTTAGTACGCAAGGACACCCTGTCTTTATGAAATACTAGATAAGGGGGTCGACTACACAGGGCATGAAGTTCAGAGACTCTTCTAGCTGAGGTGATAGCTACTAAAAAGAGTGTCTTCCATTTAAAGTAATTTTATAAGAACATGAAGTCAAGAGGTTCAAAGGGGGAAGAATTAAGGATGCCAGAACCAAGTTGAGATCCCATTGAGGAGGAGGGTCTCTGATGGGTGGTTTGAGTAGAAAGACTCCCTTTAAAAAGGCCTTGCAGAGTTTGTGAGACATGATAGAGGACTCTGAGACTCCAACATGAAAGTTCGAAATTGCCGCCAATTGAACTCTAATGGTAGATGGAGACGAACCTGCATGGAAAAGCTCGGCTAGAAAGTCTAGAACTGTTTGAATAGAAGCAGTGAAAGGATCTATATTCTTTGACTGCGCCCAATAGGAAAAACGTTTCCACTTGCTATGATAAATCTTCTGAGTGGACGATTTATGAGAGGCAATCAAGATATCTCTAACTGAGTGACATATCAAAGGAAGCCTGGCTAAGGTTGGAATTGGAGGAACCAAGCTGTGAGGTTCAGAGAGGGAAGGGAGTGGTGCAACTGACCCGACTGATGGGTCAAGAGGTCTGGAACTGGGTCCAGATGCCAAGGTTGTTCCAACAGATAACGGTGGAGAAAGGGGAACCAAATTTGTCGAGGCCAGTAAGGGGCAATGAGGATCATAGAAGCTTCCTGAGCGATGGCTTTCTGTATCAGCTGGGATATCAGTGGGAAGGGAGGAAAGGCATAGAGAAGTCCCCGGGGCCAAACGTGCACTAGAGCGTCTCTGCTGGGATGGCCTGGTTGGGGAAAGAGGGTGAAAAAAATCATCGCACTTGCTGTTTTGGGGAGTAGCGAAAAGGTCGCAGCAAGGCCTGCCCCACTTTCGAAAAACTTTCTCCAACACTGAACTGTTCAGAGACCACTCGTGAGGCATGAGAATAGCTCTGCTCAATTTGTCCGCAATCACATTGGACTTCCCGGGGATGTGCGTTGCTAACAGAAATCGCTGAGAAGAAATCGCCCATTGCCATAGTCTGAGTACCTCTCGACATAGGGGGTAAGACCTGGTTCCGCCTTGTTTGTTGATGTACCACACTACAGACATGTTGTCTGTTTGGATTGCTATAGTTCCCTTGGAAAGAGAGTCTTGCAGGGCTTGCAACGCTAGAAGCACTGCTCTCATCTCTAGAACGTTTATGTGCAAGTGGCACTTGAACGGTTGCCACATGCCCTGGACTGTCCTGCCCTGGAAATGCCCCCCCCCCACCCGATCAGGGAGGCGTCCGTTGTCACTGTAGCAACCGGAGGGGGAGGGACAAAAGGTCTCCCTAGGAGGAGCTGAAGGGATGTGATCCACCAAGAGAGATGACTCTTGCATGATTGAGTTATCCGAATAGGATGGGACATTGGAAGGCTTTGGCAAGACCATTGTGTGAAGAGCATCCATTGCAAAATCCTCATGCGGAAGCGAGCCAATGGTAGGAGAGGGATGGCCGCCGCCATAATCCCCAAGACTTTCAGGATCTGTCTGGCTTTGACTTTGTTGTTCTGTAAAAGAAGAAAGACCTGTTTGTGAATGTCTGCTATCCTCTGCTCTGTGAGTCTGGCTGACATCTTGACTGTGTCTAGATTTGCGCCTATGAAAGTAATAACACGACAAGGCGACAAGACAGACTTTTCTTAGTTTATTGAGATGCCTAGTGCCTGACGTGTGAAAGGTGTAGTCTCTGGCGAGGAGTAAAAGATGCCTGGTGGGGGCTGTAAGGAGCCAGTCGTCTAAATAAGGAAACACCTGGAATCCTTGATGTCTCAGATGAGAAGCTACCACTGCCATGCATTTGGTAAACACTCGGGGGGCTGTAGTGAGACCAAAGGGCAGGGCTCTGAATTGAAAATGACTGGTTCCCAGCCTGAAGCAGAGAAACCTCCTGGAGCGTCGATTCATCTTGATGTGATAGTACGCGTCCTGGAGATCTATAGAGCACATCCAGCTGTCCCGCTCCAAAAGGGGGAGATTGGACTGCAGTGTAACCATCCAGAACTTTGTTTTCTTGATAAACTTGTTCAAGTTGCTGAGATCCAAAATGGGTCTCCAGTCCCCTGTTTTCTTTGGAACCAAAAAGAATTTGGAGTAGGTTCCGGATCCTACTTGGTCTGCCGGCACTGGTTGAATGGCTCTTTTTGCGAGCAGCTTTGAAATTTCTAATGCTGCTTGCTCCCTTTGACTGGGTGGAACGTCTGGAAGGGATTTTTTGGACAGCTTCGGAATAAAAAGAAAAGGGATTCTGTAGCCTTCGGAAATGATAGACTGTACCCACTTGTCTTGAGTTAGGGATAGCCAGGCTTTTGGGTACAGTGACAACCTTCCCCCGACTGCCTCCGAAGGTGGACAGTCGGGCAACACCTCGGGGATGCTGAAAGGGCTCGTCTGAAAAGGATTCTCGACTGCCCTGATTCTGCAGGCCCCCTCTGCCTCTGGGACGGCGTCTACCATTGTTGTTCCCCCCACTGCCTCTAGAGGGGCATCGACTCTGTGCGTCAGGCAAGTCTCCTTGAGATTGTTTACGGAACCACATCTTTCCGCCCTTCTGACCTTTGGGGTAAGGTCTAGAAGGAGTAGAAAAACGGACTCCGACGGCAGAAAGAGTTTTGCCATCAGTCTCGCACCTAGTCAAGGTTTCCTTCATTTGAGGACCAAAGAGGGATGATCCATCAAAGGGGGAATTAGTGAAGGACGCCTTAAAGGGGTCGGCAAAGTTACAAAGCCGCATCCAGGCGTGCCTACGCAAGGCTACACCTGTACCTGCCGCTCTACTTGCTCCATCAGCCGCATATGAAAGGAGGCGCATGGAGGAGTTGGTTACAGAATTAAGGGTAGCCAGCTGAGAGTTCATCCTATCCTGAAAGCCCCCAGCTGTTGGGTCCTTCAGCATTTCACTCGCTTCCTTGAGTAAGTCCCTCTGAAGTAGAGTAAAATGACACAGGTAATTCAGCGATCTCATTGTAAAAGTCGCTGACGAGAACATCCGCTTCCCGTACCTGTCCATCGACCTAGACTCCTTGTTAGGAGGATGAACAGGTACCGAAGGATCAGCTAACTCCTTCTTGGTAGCTGCAGCCACCACCATAGCATCAACAGAGACGCCTTTGGTCAGAAAATCTTTATCCTTGGGGGCAGTGATGAAATTAGATGGTCTCCTGGGGGTGGGTTCCACTGAGTCAGGAGCCGCCCAAGCCTTCTTTGCCACCACTTGCATAAGGGGGTCAAAGGGAGGGGACACCCAGGAGATGGAAGGGCGAGAGCCAAAACGCCTCAAGGTACACTGACTCATCCTCTGAAGGGTTGAGGGCTGGCCAATTCCCCCTCTGTTTTAAGATTTCAAGGATGTCTGCAAAGGAGACATCTTCAGAGGGGGAACCTTCAGAATCCTCTAAATCAGTGTCAGAGGTGACAGACTCAGGGGAGTCAATGTGCTTCCTCTTACACTGCCTCTTCCTAGGGGGCTCTCCTACAAGGTCAGGAGAGGCCTCGGAAGAGGAGGAGATCCCCACAGGGGAAACTTGAGGAGCTGGCTCTCTACGGTCTGGGATGAGAGAGTGAGTCGAAATCACAGGAGGCACCATAGGGGGAGGGGCAGAAAGAACCGACTGTGGAGTAGAACCTGGTTCTAACACGCTCCTCATGACCTCAAAGGCACCCCTGTCAGGCAGGGCAAGAGGTCTCCGTTCCGAAAAACTGAAAACCTCCCCCGGCACCGACAGTGATGGCTCCAAGGCCGATGTTGGAGCCGAACTCACCAGCGCCGAAGCACCGAGAGGGAGAGCTGGGTCGGACAAGGGTGCCATGCCACTCGCCCTCGGGCCGGCGGGAAGTCAGCGCCGAGATTCTTCCAAAGAAGACATCGGAGCCGACGACGGAACCGAAGACAAAGGTATCGGTTCCGACGCCACCACAGTCTTGGGTTCGAGCCGCCCCGGCTCCGAACTCAAGAGTCAGAGGAGGAATAGATTGAGTAGTAGGAATAGGTCTCGACTGTTGAGTCAGACTTTGAAGCATCTGGGCTAATGCCTCGGACTTAAGAAGTCTACTCACTACTCTCTGAAGGTCATGGTCCGATAACCTGGAAGACCTAGAAGAGTGGGATCTATGGCTCCGTTCAGACAGCAAGGGTGATGCTGGAGCCGAATGAACGGAGCCGATAGATGGAGATCGGGACCTCTTTCTGGATGTCGGTTCCGATAATAAGATCGGAGCCAACAGAGTAATGTCTTCCTCGGCTCCGGCCGGAGCAGAGGACACTGTAGGGGCTTGTATTCGAGTTTCATCGGCTCCGGCCGGAGCCGATGTTCGAATAGCTTTAGGGCCTCCAGAAGACGGCTCAGAGGCTGGAGCCGAAGGTCTAGAAGGCTTTGAGGGTTTCCCCGATGACTGAGTCGAGGGACCCTCAGGCTTAAGTAAGCCCCTTAAAATAAGTTTATTTTTTCTCTCCTGCAGGACTCTAGGGCTGAAGCCATGGCAAACAGCACATGAGTCCTGCAGGTGAAAAGGTCCCAGGCAGTACACACAAGAAGTGTGACCGTCTGTCAGAGACATCTTCTGACAGCACGAGTCACACTTCTTAAAGCCTGAGACCTTTGATTCCTTAGACATATCTAAGGGAAAGTGTAACTCACAAGCACACACACACACCGATTACACTTAGGGTTAAATTAACACTAATTTAAACAAATTATAGTAATAGTAATTATATTCCCTATAAAACACAGTCACTCACTATAGGAAGGGAGGGACTGGGCCTAGGGCCCGAGGGAAAAAATTTGAGATTTGTGGTTAAAAAAGGGATGGAAAGTTAACGGGAATGGGATAAACTAATTTAACACTAACTATTTAAAAGAAATATTAACTTTAAAGGGGAAAAAAGGCTAAGAAACTAGTTCTTTACCTAACAACTAACCTGACCCGGTAGGAACACACCTCGATCGCTGTAGCGGCAAACGAGATCTGAGGAGTTACCGCCTAGCATTGTGGGATATAGGGGAGCCTCGAGCCGGTGGAACTAGCTCTCGAGCTTTTAGAGTGGCCGAGTCGGAGCCGAGGATCGGCTCCGAACCCATCCAGCAAGAATGAAGGCGAGATTGACAACTTAACATTACTCCTGAGCACTGTGGAACCAAAGGAAGATCTGCCTCTGGATATCAAATCCAATTCGTAGTGACCGATAAAGGTGTGAGGAGATGCCCATGTAGCCACAGCACAAATATTATCCATAGACATCCTGGACTGAAATGCCGCAGAGGTAGACACTGAACGTGTAGAATGAGCCTTCACCTTAAAAGGTAATTCCTTACCGCTTGAGGCATAAGTGAAGGAAATACAACTAGAGATCCATCTGGATAAGGTTACTTTAGAGACAGGAGACCCAAGTCTATTGTCTGAAAATGAGACAAATAGCTGATCTGATTTCCTATGATCCTTCATTCTATGTAAATAGAAACGCAATTGTCTATGAACATCTAGCTGGTGGAATTTGAATTCTGCCTTATTAGAAAATTCTGGGAAAAACACAGGCAGCTCAATAGACTGGTTGAAGGTAATAACCGAAGCAACCTTTGGCATAAAGGAAGGATTTGGTCTGAGGGAAACCCTATCCCTGTGAAAATACCAAGTAAGGAGGTCTAACTGACAAAGCTTGGAGCTCAGAGACTCACCTAGCTGAAGTGATGACTACCAAAAAGATCGTTTTCCATGACAAATATTTCAAGTCACAAGTAGCTGCAGGCTCAAAGTGAGATGAAGTGAGACATTGTAGCACAAAATTGAGGTCCCATGGCATTACGGGATTAAAGAATGGGGGCTGAAGCATCACAGTGCCCTTTAAAAATGCCTTACAAAAAATCTATGCTCCGTTAGACTGGGTTCATTAGCGACATGAAAGGTGGAGCTAGCCGCTAACTAAACTTTAATGGTTGTGGCAGCTGACCCCTGACTGAAAAGCATGGAGAGAAATTTCAGAACTGATGAAATTGGTGCAGTGTAAGGGTCAATCTGCCTTTCATGAGCCCAGATGGAGAATCTTTTCCATTTACTGGAATAAATCTTTCTAGTCGAAGGCTTATGGGAAGAAGACAGAATATGAACTACTTCCGGAGGAAAATGATGAAGCCTGACTAGTGATGGAACTAGAGTAGCCAAGCTGTCAACCGGAGGGTCTGAAGACAGGGATGGAACTGCCCTGACATGAGTCAATAAGTCTGGCTGTGGGTCCAGAATCTAGGGGTCGTCCATGAGATAGGGATGGAGAAAGGGGAACCAAATTTGATGAGGCCAGTGTGGAGCAATCAGAATCATTCTGCTTCCCAAGAATTGTGCTTTCTGAATAACCTTTGCTATCAGAGGAACAGGTGGGAAGGCATAAAGTAGACCGGAGGGCCAACCGTGAACTAGGGCGTCCCTGGGTGCCTCCACCTGAGGGGGGATGAAGGTGAAGTAGCTGCTGCACTTGGTATTGAGGGGACTGGCAAATAGATCAGAGCAAGGCTGACTCCATCGGTGGACAATCTGCTCTGCAACCTGCTTGCTCAGGGACCACTCATGAGGTATCAGAACAGCTCTGCTCAACCGGTCGGCAATCACGCTGGACTTCCCTGGAATGTGCGTTGCCACAAGAAAGCATTGGGAAGACACTGCCACTCTCGAATAGCCTCTCTGCAAAGGGGATATGACTTGGTTCCCCCCTGCTTGTTCAGATACCATACCACCGACATGTTGTCCGAGTGGATTGCAATTGATATGCAAATGTATCTTGTGCACTTGCCACATGCCTTGGACTGTCCTGCCGAGATAATGCCCCACCCACCCAATCTGGGAGGCATCAGTGGTCACCATGGCAACTGGAGGAGGTGGAATGAAGGGCTTTGCCACATTGAGATTGCTGGTCTGAAGCCACCAGCGTAGATCCTGCTTGCACTTGTCTGTAATCATAAGATGGGAAAGTGGAAGGTGTTGTAGGGACCACTGAGCAAAGAGCAGCCACTGAAGGAGCCTCATGTGTAGTCTTGCAAGAGGGACAAGCATAATTGTGGCAGCCATTGTCCCTAACAATCTGAGAACTTTTAGTTATGTACTTACCATAACGATAGATGTATGTGATCCATCTACTTCATTCATTACTGGCAGACTCGGGCAGAGAGTCTGCTCCGACTTGGCCACTATAACTAGCACGAAGTCTCTCATTGGCTGGGCTAACCCTGTATCCCAGGATGCATCACGCCCAAACCCCCAGATCTTGTTTGCCCCAATATTATCTTCCCACATACACCACACCACAAGGATATAAATGTAAGAGGAGAGAAAAAATAATAACCTCAGAGGAATCAGAATACAAGTTTCCTCCAAGTCCAGCAGGTAGGGGAAGGAGGGCGGAGTGCATCAGGAAATGTAGGCGAGATGGATCACGCCACATCTGCTCACGTTATGGTAAGTACGCCCAACTAAAAGATGTAATGTGATCCTATCCTCGCTTTCTACCATTCATTACTGACAGGACAGCGTCCCTAGCACCTAAATCCCGGGAGGCTCACTGGGAAAACACTCCTGGGAGCACTGTGGAACCAAAGGAAGCCCGGACCTCCTATAGAGGCCACATCCAGTTTGTAATGAGAAATAAGGTATGTGGAGAAGTCAGGTAGCCACACTGCACATATCTCATCTATGGATAGTCTAGCATGAAAGGGCCACTGAAGGTTGACATAGCCCTGGTAGAATCGCCTTAACTGGAAAGGAAGATCCTGCACCACTAATGCATAAATAAATGAGATTACAGTCTCTAATCCACTTAGCTATGGTGCCCTTAGTTACAGATCTGCCAATTCTATTGTCCGAAAAGGACACAAACAACTGATCTGATTTCCTGTTCTGTTGTGTCCTATTTAAATAAAACCTCAGTTGTCTATGCACATCTAACTGGTGAAATTTGTACTCCGCTTTGTTGGAAAACCATGGAAAAAAGACCAGAAGCTCAATAGACTGGTGGAGACAAAGGGCAGAAGAGACCTTAGGGAGAAAAGAAGGATTAAGTCTCAGAGATACTCTGTCCTTATGAAAAATCAATGAATAAGGAGGTTTAACAGAAAGGGCTTGAAGCTCCGATACCCTTCTGGCTGAGATTATGGCTACAAAAAGGCAGTCTTCCATGACCAAAATTTCCAATTCTGCAAGAGGCTGCGGCTCAAAGGGAAGGCGTTAAAACTCTGGTACCACATCCCTAATCCTATGGCAAAAAGCGGGTTGAAACCAGAGAAGCCGAAGCAACAGGCTCCTTTCAGAAAACTTTTGCAACATGACCCAGGAAGCTCATATGCAACATGATAATTGGAGATTGCTGCCAACTGAACCTTTATAGTGGAGGCAGCCAAGCCCTGTCTAAAAAAGTGTTGCTAAGAAATCGCGCTGCCGACACAGGTGCTGTAAAGGGATCAAGATCACATTGCTGTGCCCAAAATGCAAATCTCTTCCATTTAAAGTATATTTTCTAGTACAAGACTTGTGGGAGAAGACAGAATATGTACTACTTCCGAGGTGAGTATGCTGTCCAGCTAAGGTCAGAAATTGAAGCCAGGCATGACTTGAGAGTTTGTAGGGATGGATGGTGTCCTGACTAATGAGTCAATAGGTCTGGAGCTGGGTCCAGAATCCAAGGACCATCCACCGCATACTTCCAAGGGAAGAGGGAACCAAACTTGGCAGAGGGCCAGTGTGGTCGATCAAAATCATCTTAACCCCAAGCAGGTAGGCTTCTGAATCACTCTTGGTAAAGAGGGACCCGGTAAGGAAAGGCGTGGGAAGGCAGACCCGGAGGCAGTAGCAGACTAGAGCATCCCTGGGTGACTCCCCTGGGGGGATCAGAGTGAAAAAAATTGCACCCGCATTCAGGGGCTGGCAAAGAATTTGGCAACAGGAAGGCCCCCCACCTGGAGAAAGTCCCCAGGCAGCCACTTTCGATCGTTCAGGGACCACTAGTGAGGCATCAAATAGCTCTGCTCAGCCTGTCAGCTATCACATTGGACTTCGCCGGAATGTGCGTTGCCACTAGAAAGTGCTGGGAAGCGTCGCCCAATTCCACACTCTCATATGGCCTCCTGGTAGGACAGGTTCCTCCCTGCTTGTTCAGATACAGACAACCCGACATATTATCGGGAAAAGAATCATAATAGTTCCCCTGGGAAGAGAGCTGTGAAGTGCCTGCAACACTAAACACCGCTCATCTCCAGAACATTGATACAAATGAACCTTGTGGTCTTGCCATGTACCTTGGATCGTCTGCAGATAATGCCTCCCACCCTATCTGGGAGGCGTCACGTGATTTCTGTGGCAATAGAGACCCAGGGGAAGCAAGGGTCTCCCTTGATTCAGGTTGGACAAGAGAAAGCCTGCGCAGATCCTGCGGCATCTCTCCGTGATGAGAATCGGATGGGACAAGGGACGTTCCGGATATGACCACTGGGCGAGAAAGAACCACTGAAGTATTACGCATGTAACACAATGGCGGAACTAGAAGAATGGTAGCGCCATTGATCCCAACACTGAAGAACCATACAACTGGGCTTTTCCAGGGGTAGTAGAAGCCAGAACTTGGGCCTGTAACGCACATTCTCTCTGCCCATAGGAAGCTAGCATTTCTGAGTCTAGCTCTCTTGATAAAGGCAATGCGCTGTGATGGCAGCAATATAGATTTGCCCAGTTGAATGAAATCCTAGAGATGGCCCAGATTTGACGGTAGCTCTGCGTGGCTTGAACAAGTAGATGCTGTTGGAGGTGAGGAACCAGTCATCTGGAATAAGGTAGCACCTGGAGATCCTGGGCGTCTCAGGTGAGCTGTCACACTGCCAAGACCTTGGTGAACACCCTGGGGCTGTGGAGTGAGACCAAGGGCAGGGGCCCAGAATTGAAAATGACTGGCTCCCAGCCGGGCGTAAATGATTCCTGGAAGCCTTGTTTATCTTGATGTGATAATAGGCATCCTTGAGATCAATGGAGCATATCCATACTTTTCCTTAATGGGAAAATGGTTACCAACGTGACCATTTGGAACTTGGACTTCTTTACTAAAAGCGGTTTAGCGGCTGAGATCCAGAATGGTCTCAAGTCCCCTGTTCTTTTGGCACAAAAATAACAGCAGAGTAAGTTCTAATCTGATCTGGTTTTTGGGCGGGGG
>NC_056741.1:118657798-118665657 GCF_019279795.1 Protopterus annectens | reverse complement strand
GTATCAACCAACACGTTCTCAGTTGTAGCAGGCAAAACATTAGTTTCATGTCTCCCAGGCAAAGCTGTCCTGTTATCAGGTAGCTGCCTAGGCCAAGTAAAGACATGGCAGTTATTAAAGTCCCTTAAATCTCTGAGGATTAGTTAGAGTTTTTATTGTGTTTACATAATGTTGTCTTTTTTGCTTTCCTGGATACATCATGAACTAGAGTGTGATGTTTGTTTTATTCTAGATAATCCAAGACTTTAAATAAGTTAAATGCATTATGTGTACTTTATGTGTTTCTGCACGCTGCAGTATTTGAAGCGCTTGTTGCTTAGACTGCTTCTTTCTTATATTTGCAACTCAGCTGCATTAGAGTTGCTGTCATCCAAAGGAGTTTATATGCTAGTTGTTTGTTTTAGTCACTATATATAATGTTTTTATTAGATGTATTTATTTGGTGCAGATTTTAGTTTAGATATCGAATGTTAGTATATATGTCAGTAGTTTATATGACATTGTATTTTTAGGCAATATATTTATTGCTTTTTAGCCTTGCTTTGAGGCATCTGTTTGCAGCATCTTTCAGCAAAGGCTTTTCATGTGTTAGATCTGAGTTAATGACCTTGCTGTTTCATTGGATAATGTATGACCAATGGTTTTCGTTTCATTAGTTTTTAAATGAGCTGATTTCTCATTTTGTATAAAGTCTGATGAAGCCTACGTAAAAGCGCTAACTACAATAAATTATCATCTTTTACTTCGTGTCTCGTTCTACTTGGATACTTGAAAGAGTTTATGACTTGTGTTCCTGAAGAGGACTTTTATTCTTGTGACGTGGTCAGAATTGATAACTGAAACCAGTTGAACTGCCATTAGGTACCCACACTTTTATGACTGTTTTGGTTTATGATATTCAGTATGACTGACCCCATCCACCCAATGGTTTGTGGAAATGGTTCGGCAGTGGGTTTGGGCCTGGTTCCGCCATGGATGACACCTGCTATATTACCTGTAGGTGGGCGTTGCTTTTGGTCTCTTCATGTGGTAGTTGGACACAGCGATCTTCTTCAGTAAGCGCCAAGACGTACCAATTCTCAGCGCCACGGTGCAGTCGTGCACTATTACATTTTGTGACACAACAGTTCTCATTGCATCCAGTTCATCAGTCACATGTTCAGGAGCGTGAAGTCACATTCATCCTTCCTCCGACAGTTTTTGATAATTTCCTCTGTTCCCTGATTGATTTCACTACTCCAGAAGCTGGGGTGTTCCAGCCCATGTTGTGACGCTGTCACTGAAGTCCATATGAATCGGTATTCCTTTATCTCTTGCAGAGGACTGACATGTCAGAACAGCTTCCATTTCACCCACTGGCTTACTAGGTGTCTCGACTGTGTTCCCAGTTCTTTCAGCTATATGTGTTATAGTTCGCTTTCGCGACCCACAGGCAATTGTACAGTATGTCATGTGACTGGAGCCAGATAACCCAAATAACAACTGCCGGACCAATTCCCAGGTAACCATTGCTATGCTTATTTCCCACAAACAACATTACTATATTCTACTTCATTACTGATGCGGGTTACCTCTGCATGTAACAAATTCCTGTCTCGAACAGAGGACTGTTTTACAATTCAGGATGTTTCTGCACATCCTCCAACATTGTTCTCATGATGTTTCAATACAAATTAGGAATGGTGCTACAAGTAGTACTGTGATCTTTGGCTGTTATATGACATTCTGAAGACACAGTTATGTTACAAATACTCCCACCAACTGAAACTGTACCATGTTTATGATAACATACAATTCCTTTTGTGTAACAGGTAAGTACATTGCCACGTTGTCCTGTGATCTCACAGAACCTGTATCAAAGTGTAGATATTCACAAGTCTCAATCTATCCCCGAGGGGACAACATGCATCGGAAGTCCTCCATATGATGTAGGTATGGCAGTACAAACACAGCAATTTCATGTGTTCCTAGTCTCTATATGCACACGCATCATGCCTAGGTATCTGTTGAAGTGTGGAAGACACTCTGTGGCCAGTTCATCACGTATCAGTATTTGTATCCGTGTAGTTATATGCAGGTAAGGTCCCGAAATTGTAACGTAAACACAAACATGGTTAATAGGTGTATAATCATTAGGACAGCAAACATAAATGTCTTTGGGGTTGCTTTGTATTGTTATACAGTCTTCGCCGTGTGATTCGGGCTCTTTGGTATATCAGCTACAAGATGTCAATCAGACTTGATATCCTTTACCAGTTTGAGAAATGTGAGCTGGACCCAGGACGACCTCTCTGCAAACTTTACTGCGGTAGGCGTTGCCAACAGTACCCGGTACAGACATTCGCACTGTCCACATGGCAATAATGTTCTTTGGATAACAGTGACATACACCTGCTGGTGTCAGCTATGCTTCCGTCTTCGTTTGCTCTTATCTGTAACAGACTTTAACTGAAGAACACTGTTACTAGTTAACAATCCTCTCATGTCACCTACTACTGAGTCATCGACCGCCTGCAGGCATGACAGCTTTCCACTCTGGCACATGATATGCCATTCCACATACTACTTCGAAGTGGGTGCAGCACTTTACATTTGGAACTGTTGTCATGCTCAGCAATGCTAGAGGTAGACAGCTCATGTAACTCGTCTGGATGTCACCCACCAAACTCCTCTACGTATTGCTCGGGATCCCATTCTAGGGCGGCAGGAGTCGCGGTTGAGGGTGGGTTCTACATGCAATTGACATTCATGGTAATACAAGTAATCCCCAGGTAGCGTGATTGTCTGGTTAACTACATGTGTTCTATTGTCACTGTAGCTTCTTTACAGCATGCCAGATCTAGGGATACTTAATTTTACTGGCACCTTTGCCACTGCTGCTGCATCCGGATTACTGGTTGGGAATGCTTCTACCCATTTTGATTATATATATGTGTAATCGCTAAACAGTATTTGTTCCTTTCACATTGATGCAGATGTATGAATTCCATACAAATAGTACGGAACGGTTAGTGTGGTGTGGGTAAACTCACCCCTTCGGTTTTAATACTCCTGTGCATGATATCTACGCAAACGTGACACGCTGCTGATGAGGTTTGTATGTGGTTCGTAATTCCGCATGTTAGGGGTATTCTGTTAACCAAATGTACCATCCCCCCTGTTGAGACATGTCTCTACCCATGGCTCCACAAAGCCGCATATCTGAATATATTAGACGTTAATATTGGCTTTATCACTGTGGATATGTGCAGTCCGTGTTCAAGGATTGCTCCTCGCCATAACCACGCCGGCTTTTCTGGTTTCGAAGTTGCTGTTTGCATTGTTTGTACAGTTTCTACATCTAAACAGTCTGAGGTTTGTCATTCCTCATTCACACAGACACTTTCCAACTGTGACGCTGCTTGTTTTGCAGGTGCATGAGCTCATGCCTCAACTTTCCTACTGTTATCCTGTTGCTTTCTATGTTCTGCACATTTACAATTACCTACTTCAGTGGGTAACTGCATGTAGTCTAATGCATTCAGGTTCGTATGCATGATTAATCGATTTACCGTGGATGTTATCATTCCCCTATTCTTCCACTGCTGCTCATAAACATACACTGCACAGACAACAGAATGACTATTGGGACATATGTCCACACATCATTTTTCCGCTACAGTACAAGCACGTTAAAGCTATCTATTCTGCTGCTTGAGCAGACACGTTATGCTGCAGGGTTTGGCCGTCTACAATGTCATTATCAATAACTACTGCATAAACTACTTCATTCATTCCTGTAGGACTCTGTCTACATGATCCGTACACATTAACTGTCACTTCTGCATCATCTAAGGGTATACCAGTGTTATCATGTCTGTGTGTAGTTATTTAATCCATATCGTATAGGCAACTGTGTGGTGTGCCATACACAGGTGTCAGACGTGACGTTGATAGGTTTCATGTTGTACAACGTTCAATCACCATGTGAGGTTGACTCAGCGGTATGGTCAGACATGACAAATGTCTAGCACGAGTCAGGAATTCTATCTTCTCTTGCAGCGGATTGATCGCAACTGCATGACACATTCTCACAGTGAGAGGGTGGTGTAGTAACATTATGGCCGGGGCCTGTACTGCCATGGGTGCTACAACAACTGCCTGTACACAATGTGGCACTGACCATGCCACAGTGTCCAACTGCAGTGAGTAGTCAGCTATTTAGCGTTGCTTACTTCCCTGCTGTTGCATCAAGACTGACGCCATATATCTCCGGCTACAATCTACGGTCTGACAACATGTGTTATGATTATTCACGAGACCTACTACAGCTGTTGAGGCTATCAATCGTTCTAGTCTGCATAACACTGTTTCTGCTACTGTAATCCGTTGTATTATAAGTTGTGCTGCCATAAGTGTATTAAAGGTTAAGGCAACAATACAGCGGATTCCACAGCATTGTTTGGTATCCAGATTTAACATGTGTTAGTGCCGCCAGACACGACATCATTCCCTTCTTGTTAGTTGGCTTGGGTGCTTATTATATTGCTACCTTCCTATCGTCATGTGATGTTCTACCCTACTTGGTAATTGACCTGTATTCTCTGTAGTTGCAATTTATGCTTGCTTACTTTATGTCCCTGTTCTGCTGATAATCTCATTAATGCTATTGTATCTTCCTTACATTGCTGCTGGGTAGGGGCCGCAAGCAGAATATCATCCAATTAAAGTGGAGCTTGACTGGCCCCCGGGTGGAGTTGACACCGGAATGTAGCTGGCCATCCCCTGTGAGAATATCGTTGTACTTTCACAGTAGCCCCGCGATAGCCTGGTATGGCTGTATCTGTCACCCTGACTGTACAAGCAAAGCAATACGGACTATGTGGATGTATAGGTATTGCAAAGTAAGCATAGCTTATATGTACCACGGTAAGATACTTCTGTGGCATGTTCATAGCATTGAATATAGTGTGTGGGTCTGGCACCAACGCTACCCTACGTATTCTTACATGATTTACAGCTTATACATACTGTACCATCCGCCATTCCCTTTGGTTTCAGATCAGGAGATACAGGGTATTGCATGGTGAATAGCGATTACTTTGTGGATGGGGAATTCCCTCTATGACTTTGCAGATATCTTCTGGTGTCCACGGTCTATACGCCACGGGGTTGGGTCCTGGCCTTCCTGTCCTGCCTGATGGTTCGGTACTTCAATTAATTGACAGATATCCTCACTCTGTTTTAGTACTGTGTTCTTACTCGGGTGTCCCTAGGTATGTTACGGTTCGGGATGTGGTTTCAATAGCTTCTATTACATTTGTTCGCTGTGCTACCTCTGTTGCCACAGGATACCGTGGGGACTAGCCTGCCCTCCCGCTTAATATCCTGCATGTGGTATCTGGTGGTAGGGTGTTGTGGGGCGATCGGTACTACTGTATTATGATCTTCTCTGTGTATGTATGATGCTTAGCCATTTGTAGTGTTCTATTCCCTTCGGTACACTACCTCAGTCCACCGATGTGCATGACGGATACCCAATTGTCGCTGTTTTGTCGCCTGCACATCTTAGGGCTGCCACCTTTCCAATGCACAATGTGGGACATTAGTGTTCGGAACGTGTAATTTGCCTGGGAAATGCATACCCACGGCCAGTACATACGACAGGTATTCACGTTTTGCCAGGAGAGCGAACAATTGTTGTAGCATTTCAGTTGCTTATTCTGTTTATTATTATATTTTGCTGTTCCACATACAAATTTACTGTTTTATGCTACCATTTTGATATATATCTGGGAAATGTTTGTCCTGAGATATCAGGACATTTGACATTTGCTCGGTTTATTTACAGGACACGGCTGGCCAGAGAGGGCATATCCCTCTCAGGGTGGAACAGGTGTTTACCTTGGAACATATGCATCAAATTTTCAGGGATTACAATGTTTCAGTAACGATATGTTGCCTAATATACCATCAATGTCATATTTATTAGCCCATTTTGCTGCGTAACTCACATTATGTGCTCTCTGCGATTGCATATTCTTCACGCCACCCGTCAAACGCGGATCACATGATCTGTTGCTTCAATAATCTCCCATATCCTCTACACGACTGCTACGCATCTTCTGTCATAACACGGTGTCTCCTTCCCTGTATCCACTGTAGTGTCTATAATCACTATTTACTCTGCTGTGTGTTCCCCTGACCTATGTTCAGATTTAACAGTATGTGGGTAGGTCTTGACCCGATATCACTACTGTTAACAGAAACACAATGTAGTCTGGTCCCTGATCTACAATAGACACAAAAAGGCAGACACTCCTTACCTGGGCCTCCTGTTTAAGGCTGCACGTTTTCTTCTTGGGATCCAGTTTTCCGCTTTTCAGCCACAGATCAGACAGTAAACAGCCTCTTTACACACAACAATTCAGTCGGAGGTCTTTTCATTCAAGAAGAACCATTTCTGCATATTCTCCAGCGTACATGTCTAACCAGCCATGCACTCTGACCTGTAGCTTACCAAGGGAATTCGGGATTACAAGGATCACAATGTGAAATAAGTTGTTAAAACCAGACTGTAGTTATCAGTAGGCTTTTCTAAGTGACAGCCGATAACACAGGAGGCTCGGGTTCGAAAGTTTTAGTACTGTACACAGGCAGGCTAAATAATATACAGTCCAAGTATGTGAGTTTTGTCTGACTCTATACAGTAAGCAGTTTCTTTATATAGTGTTTATAATCAGCTTTTGCCCACCTTACTGACGTGGTCGGTCACAGGGCATTTCCATCACTATGGTCCGCAATAGTCTATACATACGGGTGCTGGGGTCGCTCTTAACTTGTTTTCTCATGGGAATAACACAGCCTTGCAAGGCACCTTGTACATTACAGGATCCTTTTGTGATTGTAGCTGTTTCAAGGACCCTAGACTGTTACGATACAGTGGACAGTTAATTTCTTAATACGGTGCTTTGTCTCTCTGGTAGCGAGTTGTACTGCTATCTTCGATAGAGCTCACAAGGCCATCCTCCTCTGGGGAAGGAGTGCTGTTATGCATGTACATACATTTATTGTTCTGTAACCCAGCAAATAATTAATGATGACAGACATGAGCCTGCTGTACTGCTTACTGCCAGGTTCAGAATTCCATCACAGTACAGCTTAGCTTCACCAATTACATGCAGGCTTAGTTCTACTGCCATATTGTACGGTACAATTCAATACATTATATAGTATTTCGAGTGTAAACTGGAACTTCATATGTGTTTCTATATATTTTACGAACAACATCCATCCGCCCATATGCATGTTGTTCCGTCCTTTACCTTGACCGTGTATTTGTCCGTCCAGCTACGCTAATGTCCACACGTGATGTCACAGTTTCCCTTCTTTGCCTGTAGCACCCTGTTAGGACGTCCTGTTTGTTAGGCACCTGTTCCGCTATATGTGATCGACTTCACAGCAAAGATAATCATCGATGCGGTGGTCCAACGACCCGACTTGTCCACATGTGTACAGTTATGTGCACCGTGTCGTATGCAAACCTAGATGGTTTGGACGGGTACATACTACATGCCGGATGTACACATTCTGCTGACACATTCACATGCAGCCATTTACATATCTGTACCTGCGGTGGGTTGGGGACATGTGGGGTACGTATTTGCCCGCGTGGCATTGCCTAACACAAACATCTTAACACAGTTCAGGTATGCACATTGTGTGTGGTTGTATAGCTGCACACGGATGCTAGCAGGTTTGGGTGCAGGGGTATACATGGGTGTGACTGACATGTACAATGAGGCTATTGTGTGGTACATCCAAATGCATGGGTTCTGTTTCTGGATATTACACTTCATCATACACCATCCAGTGTATGC
>NC_056741.1:118637798-118652798 GCF_019279795.1 Protopterus annectens | reverse complement strand
AGTTTATTATTAGTAACACTTGATGTTATTTATTCACTATGATCCCTAATGAATATGGCATACAAGCTATTAGCCAACATTTATGTCAGTTTACTGATATATCATCTAAACAAATAAAGATGTTATACTTGTTGTTAGATTTAGTTTTATGTAATAATGTATTTTTGTTTGTTAGGCAATAGTATCATCACATTAAAGGGGTTGCAATGGATACCCCAGTTGCTAACACTTATGCAAATATTGTACTTTCAGTATAGGAGGATGAGTACATTTTTAAAAAGAAAGCATGGATTTTAATTCTATAAAATTTTATAAACATTTTGTTGATTATATTTTTTCTTATTTGGAATGGTGATCTGGACAGTTTAAATAGTTTTATTACTTATTTACATTCTACAACTTTTTTTTTGAGATTTAAGTCCACAACTTCAATAACTGATGCTATTTTTTTAGATATACATACAGAATGGAATAGTAGGTACAAAGATCTATAGAAAGAAGGCACAGACATCTCATTACTTACATGTTGACAGTTTGCATCCACATCACATTTATAATGTGAAGTACAACATCTCTATGACACTGTTCAAAAGGAACCTGGATGAGTGGATGGGGCACCATTAATTCTTACTGTGGATAGCGCCCACAACCCTCCTGGACATGGGCATTCATTACTAAATGTAATCCTGAGTATTGACTAGAGTATCATTGCTAATATATTGGGAAGAAATGGCTAGGCTTGAAATGACCTCTGGGTTGATAGCCTAGTAACCTCCTATGATACTATGAATGATATAGGGCAGGATTCACAATGGCTTGCACGGAGTCTAAGAGTCGTGTAAGACTCCATGATCCAGGAACAGCCCGAAATCCCATGTAAGAGACAGCTAAAATGACTCTTACACTGGCAGGGCGTGGATATGCTAATCACCCCACTTGCAGCCGAAAGGCATGCAAATGAGGTAGATTAGCAATCCACAAAGCTGAAACCAGCCCGTGTAAGAGTCGTGTTAGTTGCAGAAATGTACTCAGTTGACAACTGAGTACGTTACTGCAAATAACACAACTGAGCCATGACAGCTCCAAATAAAGTGTGCAAATGTTGCAGTCAGCATGCCAATGGCCAAATATCTGGCCATTGGCATGGTAACCCAATGCAAACATGAAATAAAATATATTTTTTTCTGCGATCGGCGAGGTTTAAACGCAGTGCAGCCCCGCGCAAACGGGCTGCGCTATATAAAACAGAAAAATAAAGGTTTGAAACCCACAAATGTGGGTTTTATGTAATGCATGGAATTGCAATGCAGGGACTAGCAGATGAAAAACAACATGGCCACCATCTAGTGGTTGCTAACAGGGAAGCTGAGTGTAAGACATGTAACTAAGCATTAGTAGGCAGTCCTATGTAAATGAGTGGTAGGATAGTGAATCACGCTGTCAAATAGCAAATGAGCACATTCAGTGTAGTGTAAGAGTTAGATAAGGGGGAGTAACAGAGTAGGAGATAGGTGACATCACAGGGGGGAATGTCAGGAAGAAATCAAGCTCATTGGAGCAAAGTGGTATGTGAAAGATGTCAATCACACAGCATAAAAAGAGGAGTGTCAACAGATAAGCATGGGAAAGTCAAGAAATGGAAGGTGTACACTGTGGCCAACACCAACATTTCTTGCTGTACGTGCATGCGCGCGTGTGCGCGCTGAGAGCCGCGAGTAAGACAGAGTACGCGCGTGTAAGGCAGAGTAAGCATGTAGGAGCCTGTCTAAAGATCTGTAGACCTGTTTGCGCTGGTGTGCACGCGTTTTAATCCAAATAAGCAGATTCTGGTCTGTGTAAGCATGTGTGCACACATGGTAGCCACTGTGAGCGTGTTTTCACTGGTATGCGCGCTGCTCCCTCCTGAGGAAACAGAGAGGAAAAGGAAGCAGAAGAAATATTAGGAAACTAGCAGGGAATACTTATAGAGGTAGCAGGTGAAAATAATTAGAAGCAGGCAATTACACAGGCAGAATACAAGCCCAGCCCAGCACTTAAAACACTGCAAACAGCATTGCAGTATGTTTCTCTCAAGAGACACTGCAAGACATGAGTAAGCTAGTAGAAGTGAAAACTGAAAAAGCTGCACTCAGACCAAACATGCTAGGGGCTGCCATAGCTGTCATAAGGAGACATAGGAGACTTGCTGAGGGTGGTGACAATGGAAATGCTGCCAGACAACTCACAGTGAGGAGACGGAGAAGAGTGTACAAGCCCAGGGTCACCTACCAGGGGTTACATGAGCTGGAGATAGTGGAGCGCTATAGAGTGGACAGAGACCTCCTGCAGCAAATTGTTGAGCTGTGCGGGCCATGCCTCACACACAGAACCAACAGAGGGGAACCCATCCCAGTGGAAACCAAGGTATGTGTTGGCCTAAGAATACTAGCAACAGGTACCTTCCAGAGACCAACTGGTGATATGATGGGGATATCACAGGCATCAGCCTCCAGGGTACTGCACCAGTTCCTGGATGCCATGTCAGCACATGTCGGTGAGCATGTATATTTCCCCAATGCCCGTGAGGTATTGGCCAGCAATATGCGTCTCTTCCAGCAAATAGCGGAATACCCTGAGGTAGTGGGTGCAATAGACTGCACGCACATACGCATCAAAGCACCAGCCGGTGAGCGGGGTAGGGCCTGCATTAACCACAAGGGCTTCCCCTCCATCAACTGCCAGGTCGTGTGTGATGCCCAGGGCATAATAATGAATGTGTGCTGGCTGCCCTGGGAGCTACCATGATTCCCATATCTGGCATTTGACGCAGCTGTACCAGACATTTGCCAGTGGGGACATCCCACATGGTCATCTAGTGGGGGATGCAGGTTATGCACTGGAGTCGTGGCTGATGACACCCATCAGAAACGCACACACACCAGAACAGGAACACCATAATGAGGCACACGCACAAACACGTAAGGTAATAGAGCATGTGTTTGGGCTGCTCAAGTCATGGTTCCGGTGCCTGGACACATCTGGTGGACCCTTGCAGTACTCACCAACTACATGTACCCAAATTGTCATGGTATGTGCTATGCTACATAATATGATCCTGCAAAAACTGCTGCAGCAGGACCAGCATAGGGCCAGGACAAACAGCCCCCCACCATTGCCAAGGCCATCACAGGCAGAGCATGACTCGGAGGATGAACAACCTGAGCCTGCCCCAGTAGGCAGAAGGAGGCGTGCCCAGTATGCCCTGGCCTTGGCAAAGAGGCAACGCATAGCACATACACTGGCTCAGTAGGAACCCTGGGAATGATACCCCTCTCTGACTCACTCGTATAGTAACAGGGATGCCTAACATGACACAACCTGCTCTCAAAAATGTACAGGGAGTGTAGTATGTGCATCCGACAGAGGCAGCCCTGCAGCACCACCTGAGGCATGATTGCCATGTGTTAAGCAATGTAACACCATCTAGTATATGCAAACATGAAGACCCAACCTAACATTTCACCCTCACCAAGCATGATGCCACACTATGAAGACAACAAGATCAAGTACAATAATTGGCTGAGGTATTGCTGTTAGCAAGGGGGAACACATGGCTGACAGCCTGGGCTGACATGCCAAGCAAGACATGATGCCCCACCTGCTAGGGATGGCACGCACCCAGTACACCTGGCTGTGTAGATACTGGCAAAGGCTGTTGTCACCCCCCACTGTGCCTGGAATAGGTAAGTCTGGAAACACAAACCCACCACCATAGGTAGCACAAGGGATAATAACCTGGACGTAATGCTACCCAACGCCAGAAGTCTAACCTGCAAGGTGCATGCAGACCAAACCCACCACAGCATGGAGAATGGTAATATGTGTTCTGTAACAGAAACCTGGGCAAGGCCCAGAAGAGCACCCTAATACTACCAGGTTATGCCTCATACCATGCTCTACAGCTCCAAAACATGGAACACATGACAATAGTAGTGTGGCTACCAGTAATTATCAAGAATAACCACACCCCCAGGTTGGTACCACAGCAAGCAGCAGCATGGACTATCCATGGGCAAGTAACACTGTCTCAAACTGTGTACCTGTTTGAAGCCTGCTACAGACCACACACACAAACCCAGGTACCCCAGCCAGCCTTCCTGAAGACACTTCAGAGTATGAATGTCTCAACGAATACCAAACAAGGCACACACAAAGTATGACATAGGTGGCAATCCATTATGTATGGAAGAAGTAATCATGGACCTAGGGACACAAGTGGACGGTAACCTGTCATGTGACACTCACATTGCCAAGGTGGCCAGGAAGACCTGCTATATTGCCCAGCTCAATATGAAAGGATGCACATGTAGAGCTACAGAGGTCACTGTGCCCCCATACACTTCCCTTATCAGGCCCATACGTGACAACAATGCTCCAGTTCGGATGTACCTTACCTTACACATGCAGCAGCCAGAAAGACCCCAAATGTACCCCACCAACAGGATAAAGGGTCCAAACATCGGACATCTGCAGCCTGGCTGAAGAAACCACAGCCCAATTCAGAAGCATACTGCACAGTCAGAGGTGATATATGCCTGATGTACAAGGCCATGTCCAATCCAGAATGAATGGACATGCTCCACTGCAGAAACCCCAAATCCAGCAGACACACCATAGTGAGATATCTGAACCTCTACACATAGATTAATAGGATGTGCTGGAGGGACAGATCCATAACCCAGAGGCTCCTGACACTCTGGAACAGAATCCCAGTCCATGATAGGCTGAGCTCCACACACAAACTCAACAAGAGAAATCCGGTGTAGTGCATGGGAGATAGTAGGTGTACACTGGGGGCCATCTCTGTGTCACATCTAGGAAAGTAAACCCTACGTGGGCATAATATGCACATTGCAAGGGGTGTTGAGACCCACACACAGTCTGTCCATGCTCAAACAAGGCCAGGGCAGATAGCCTAGTATGAACCTATGAATCTATGATGATACAAATTGTGAAGGACACAAAGGAGTATCACACAGCTGTCCTACCTGATGGTAGGAACCATGGTGATAATCCACAGATATGCTCTGCAGCACTCTAATATCACAAACAATACACCAAACCCATACACATTGACAACAGCCTACTGAACAGATTCCTTCCAACCTCCCCACCAGCACCTAACTGCCAAATATCTATCCCAGGAGAGTGCTGCCCCCCCGACATTGCAGATGCTGAGGTAACAGCCAGCATCCACAAAGCACAGCACACAGCATCAATGGTACCAGATGGTGTCCTGGGTTGTGTCCAACAAGTACTGTAAGAAGAATGGAACAGCAAATAGCATTACTGTGCACCATCAGTCCTACCACAGGATATGTACCCAAAGAGCAGTGTACAGCAACAGTGGTCCCACACCACAAAGGGGGGGCCTAAATGGATACTGCAAACTATCACCCCTCAACCCCGACTATCTAGGTTGGCAAAGTAATGAAGAGGATGATCATGGATCCCATGAATAATGAGATTGGGTACCTACAGACATTGGACCCTACCCAGTGTGGCTGTCATAGGGCAGATCCTGCCCCTTACACATGTCTGACTCATGTGAAACGTGCACCAAGCCCACTGATGTGGGGAATGTTGATCACACAGCCTATCTGGACCTTGCTAAACCCTTCCATACAATACTCTAGTTGGCAGTACAGATAAGCTCATCAGCCTAACTATAAACCCCTATGCAAGTAGATGGGTTTCAAACCAGCTCAAGGACAGAACTGACCTGGCAGACATACTGTAGCCATGGCAGACTGCAAACCAGGTACAACTGGCATCCCACAAGGCATGGTCCTGGGACCTCTCTTGTATGCTATATATGTCACATAGGTACCGGCCAACATGGGCGGACTCTGTCTGAATGGGTTTGCAGAGGACTACAAACTGGCCACCATATCGGACTCTCCAGCTGACACAAGCAACCTACAAAAGGCACACATAGAAACACACAAGTAGTGCCACAGCCATGTCAACAAGCTAAATGCAGAATAGTGTATAGTCAACCCCTGTGGAAACACAGTACATGGCCAGAAATTACCACATAGGTGTTAACCCAGTAAGTACATCAGGAGAAATAAGAGACCTGGGGACACAAGGTGATAGATATCCTGCATGTGACAACCATGTGTCTGTAGTGGTTACAGAAACATACCATATACCCACCTAATCATGAAGGTAAGCACAGCTTGGTTAGGGTAGGTCAATGTGCCTCTCCAGTCATCCATCAGCAGCCTCACAATTGTGTACAATGGCCCTTCAGGGATGTACCGTAGCAGACACCTGCAGCAACTGGAAAGACCACAGAAATATCCCACCAGGAGGATCGCAAAGCTGTAACAGATGCCATGTGTCGCCTGAATAAAGAAACTGCAGCTCCACACAGTGCAATACTGCCTGGCTGGAGGTGAACTGTGCCTGATGTATAGAGCCATGACCAACCTGGTATCAATGGACATTTGGCACCATGTAAACACTGAATGCTGGTGACCTATGCAGCTGACAGGCCTGAACCCCAGCACAGACATAAACAGGACATGCTGTACCGAGTGGTCCATAACCCAGAAGCTCACTCCACTCACGACTAAACTCCCACTACAGGATATCCAGGGAGTCCCTCAGTGACTGTCATCGAGAGGAATCATGATGAGTGGATGGGAGATGGTAGGTGTACCCTGGATATCACCTGTATGTCACTGGTAGACAGAGGCACAGCACACTAACCGTGACATATGTCATGGCAAACACCAGTAAATGTGTGTTGAAGGACAAACACTCTCTGACTAGCATTACAAATGGACTAGGGCAAATGGCCATTGTTTGTCACTGTCCACACAAGTTGTAGAATACATTAACAATGTCGGACAATCATGTACTATGCTGTCCATATCTGAACAAAATGCAACATGGTCATATCTGCACAACTGGCCCTCAACCAATCTGGTGTGCTCACTATAAATATTACAAGCAGTGATAGGACTGAAACCGATTATACTGTCCACCACAGTGAAAGTACTGCACCACTACACTATACAACAATACAACTGTTTGGTCAGCAGGAAAGGATGATGACAACTGTATGCAAACTATCCCATGGCGACCCTGCAGGCACAGCATAATGCCTGTTAGGTTCAGACACAAAGCAGGTGGGCAGTAAGAACACAACCTGATGTCCAACACTCAACTGTACATGTGATATATAGATGGCGTCCACACACAAACACAAATGTGGTGGTCCACAAATCCAAACATAAGGAAGGGTCACACTGGGCATGCTCGCACACTTAGATAAATGAGATGTGGCAGTCAAGAAGCCATACAAACTGCGAACTGGGCATGCTCACACACTTAGGCCATGGCACAGTTCAGCAGTTACACACACATATCTGGCATTTCTATGTGTTAACACAGGAACCTCCCACAATACAGACATCTGCCCAGTGCACACAGTGAAGTTACAACAGAGACATAAGTAAAGTACTGGATCCCACTCATATGCAAACATCTCCCACAGTACACACATTGTTTATAGAGACAGGGAAGGCTATGGCAATAAAGACCCACAAACAGTATATGAGCAACAGATACTTGCATCTGACAGGTAAACATATGGCCATAGAGTGCAATACCTGACTGTTGTCCCTGGGGAATACAGAAGGCTATCCACAGTGTATTTGGCATCTGCCTCCACAGTACAGTAGGCCACTGTGCCTGTGCAAAGTTAATGCATAGATATGCTCTCCCCTGTAGTGATGGATAGTCACAGATGTACATACCTCTTCATCCATAATGATGTCAGCACACTATACATATGTCAGGAGCAGAAATCATAGCCAGTAATGTGAATAGCGCACTCCGCTACTGTGTCTGTAACAAGTGTCATAACATAGTTAGGTAGGGATTTGAATCCTGCAAGTGCCCAGTGTGTGTGTGGAAGAGTAGTGTATGGGAAATGTCCATTTTGGCAACTATTACTACACAACACATGCTGCATATTCCACTGTCTAAACACTGATGATGTCAGCACCCTATAAGTACAGCAGGAGAAAGCAATCCATCCAGTAATGCAAATAGTGCGCTCTGCTAATGCATCTCTCACAAGTGTCATAACATAGTTAAGTAGGGGTTTGAATCCTGCAAGTACCCAGTGTGTGTGTACATGTGTGTGGGGGAGTAGTGTGTGCAATTCCAGGTGTATGGGAAATGTCCCTTTTGGCAACTATTACTACACAACACATGCTGCATATTCCACTGTCTAAACACTGATGATGTCAGCACCCTATAAGTATAGCAGGAGAAAGCAATCCCCCCAGTAATGCAAATAGCGCGTTCTGCTAATGCGTCTCTCACAAGTGTCATAACATAGTTAGGTAGGGGTTTGAATGCTGCAAGTGCCCAGTGTGTGTGTAAATGTGTGTGGGGGAGTAGTGTGTGCAATTCCATGTGTATGGGAAATGTCCTTTTTGGCAACTATTACTACACAACACATGCTGCATATTCCACTGTCTAAACACTGATGATGTCAGCACCCTATAAGTATAGCAGGAGAAAGCAATCCCCCCAGTAATGCAAATAGCGCGTTCTGCTAATGCGTCTCTCACAAGTGTCATAACATAGGTAGGGGTTTAAATCCTACAAATGCCATGTGTATTTTTGTCACACAGTTTGTCAATGTGTGTGGGGTGTTGTTCCCAATATTGCATGACATACATTATATCAGTAATGTCAATGCACACATGATGTATGTGTGTGCCACCTACACATATGTACCTGTGAACTGCAAAAGTTCCAATGTCCGACGCCTCCCTCATGTGAATACATGGAATATGCATCAGACAACTGTATGACTGTGGTGTTCTGTGCAGGGACTGCATGTGGTATGTGACTATACAGTGTGGGTTGTAGATGGTGTCATCCCACCAGCGAGGGATACATGATTGGTCTGGAGCATATAGTCCACATGTTGGTGATGAACAGGTGCAGCATGTTGTCACCACTTGTGGGAGTGGTAACAGATTGTTCCATAGCAATGCAGGGAATGAATGATAAGAACCCTTCAGATAGGGACTTGCAGCTAGAATAATGCTCACACTGTATGTTAGGGTAGTCGCAGTACAACCATATAATGGTGTGTGTAGAGACCGTCATATTCCCAGTGTTGTCAGGAAGGCCAAGTGGGTTTCCTGGGTATGGGAGTGTGGTGTGTGCCAGGCTATGAACCTGAAGGCAGTCTAACCCACTGTGTGTTGCACATGGAGAGGCTCTGATGCTTTGTGAAGCGCCACCATCCTGGGGGTGTGTGTATCTGAGGTGCCTTTGGATACATCCTCCCTGTTCTGGTTTGGTGCATGTGTAGGGGATGACAAGCATGGTATCGGGAATGACCTGGCACTGATGGTGTGCACCTGGGAGCCTTGTACCAGGAGTCTGTTACTGCACGGATATTGCTGTACCCCATGCTAAGGACAGTTTCCACTGCATGCATCTTGAGGTTTACACTGCTGCTGTTGAGTAGCATTGCTATTAGTGTCCTATCCCGTGTGATACCTGTGTAGGTGGCTATGTAATGTCAGCCTTGCATACAAAGGCACTATGTGTGTAGCAACAGCCTCTGCCAATATACAACGGCCCATGGGTGACAGGTGCAAGCTGTCCCAAGCAAAGCAATATGGCTTGCCCAGCATGTAATCCCACACTGAAAGGCATTGGATCCCCTTTGAATGTCACTGAAAGATACATTAATTGCAGAAACTGATGATCCTGTCTACATATTGTGGCAGCATTCATGATGAGGGTGAGATGCTACTCAAGGCCAGGGTCATACCAGCCTGTGCCACAAGCTCAGAGAGCCCCTCTATGTCCCCTAACATGTAGTCCAGGGAGGTGCGTCAGAGGTCATCCACATTGGCACAGACAATGACTGAGTCATACTTCTATATGCCTTGGAGTGACCGGTATGTTTGTGTTATGTGGTGGATCATAGTGCCCGACGGGCAGCTCAGCGTGACCGTCACCTTGTTCAGCCTGGGAGCAGGACCTCAGTGTACGTGACAATAGAGGTACCTCATACAACTGTAGCAGGTGTGTTGTCTAGCCGTATGGCCTGTGACTGTTTGGTACACAGGCTTTGTGAGCTATGTGTTGCATGTGCTCTGCTCTGGCTTAACGTTTGCTTGTGTGTCTGCTTTGCAGGTGGCAGCTGCTCAGGCAGGATGCTATTCTGAGAGCCCAATAATGTTCCTGTGTGTTTCTGTGTTTGGATTGCAGTCGTGGCAGGTCTATGGGAGACTGGTACTGTATTCACTGTAGTATCCCACTCCACCTGACAGGGAATGCCAGTGCTGTGTAAACAGAGCTTAGCCCCCAGTTTGGCTATGTGGTAGCATCTCTCACATGTGTTGTACGTGTATGGGAAGGGGTGAGGGTTGTCTGTGTACATGAGGCAGCTGTAACATTGCCACATGACTCACAGATTCACCAACTGGACCTGAGAGTAGATCGACAGGTGACCTTTGCACATGCTACCATAGCATTGTGACTCCCATACTAAGTAATGACACATAGGGCCAATGGGGAACAAGGTACTCAAGGTGACTATGTGAGGGTGTAGTGCTCCTGATTTGTTAGTGTTGGCATATATGAATGCTGTCTTGAGCAAATGTGAGGTAAGTCATATGCAATGTGTTACAGGCAAGCTACATGCAAACAGGACAAACAGTGATGTTCTGTCAAGTGACACATGGACATCAGTACAGTAAGCAACACAGATGTCACTAGGGATCCACAGAGGCACTGTATATCTGCACTGCAGGTGGAATCAGTGTTTCAGGAACATAACAGGCAAACATGCATAGAAACAAAGCTACAGTCAGCAGGCCTGTATGTAGACTATGCTACAACAAACAAGGTGTACGACTTCCAGTAGGTAACAGTGCATATATGCAGGCACTATAAGCCAGTACCCAGACATTCAAAGGTCAGACGGGCTGGGCCCATCCGCACCCCACACAAGTGTATAGACCACGTACCTTCGTAGTGTTGAATAACTGGCCTGATACCCAAGTGCTCATACCTGTAATAATACACATGTCAAATAACAGACACTGAGCCCTCACTCAGCAGTTCCAGACTTAGTATGATGTATGCTATCTGTCCTGGCACTACAGTATCCTTGACATGTATGGACACCCTCCCTCCTTTCATAGTTAGTTCTGTGTTTTGGTGCTGTCATGCATGGTATGAGGTGTGACCTTGTAGTGCTAGTGTGCTCTTGTGAGCCTTGAACCTGTTGTGTAGTACTGCACAGATATCAACATCCTGAAACATCTGCATTGCACAGTCGTGTGTGGACAGCATGCAACTCGCAGCTGACATGGCCATCATTGAGTATCAATATGTACATTGTTGTATCCCCTGTGCTACCTATGTAGGTGGCCATCCCTTCACAGCCTCACCACCAGTATGCAAAGATGTGCAGACAGAACACTGTGGTAATTACTATGGGTGTACAAAACAATACAATGACATTCATACTGTAACTGCATCAGGCATGCTGGTATATACCCACAATGCTATCATTACACTGTACTGTTGCCAACATCATACTATTACAATATGTCTATGTACTCACCCTGTGCATCAGCACCATGTTAACCTGTTCCTGCACCGATTTTACAGATTGCAGGAGATGGCACAGTTTCATCATATGTACAGGGTGTGTACCTGGTATGCCTGAGTCTGCACTGATACAACCAATTGACATGTCTGTGTGTGTGTGTTGGTGAGGGACAGCAGTACAAGATGGGGCAATGCTGATGCAGTGTGTGCGTGTATGCGGTAGCCCTAGGTGTTATCACTTTGCATGTGTGTATGAATGCACACAGTCCCACCTCATGGCTGCCATATACAGGTGTTTGTGGACAGCCACAGAATGTACCTGCCAGGTCATACAGATCACTGTCCGTGGCCACGGACACGGTACCTGTGCCTGGCAGGGGTGCTACGGACCGTATCAGGTACTAAGCCAGACTGGGTACTGTCATCAGAAGCAGGTGGTTGGCGACTGGAGACAGGTCCCTGTTGGGACTGTCCAGCGCTACATGCACGTGGTCTCCTGGGGCGGTCTGATGACAGCACAGACCCAGCATTGCTGGAGCTGCTGCTGGCACTCTGTGAGCGGCCGTGGGCCTGTTGTCGTCTGCGACGGCTGCCAGCTGCTGCTGTTGCTGGCATACAGCCACGTTGATGCCTCAACCGTCCACCATTTCCCTGGCTCATGGACATGTAGTTGTGGAACAGATCTAATGTGTCCCCCCAATGTCTGTCAGTGACCTCGGTAAAGTTGCGGATGGCAGCAGCAACATCACGCATACTGTCACTCATGGGTGTGCGACATGCTCTCAGCTCCCTCAGACCCTGTCTGGTGTACCATTCCATACGTGACTGTGCCTGCATTACAGCCCAAAACATAGCTGAGGTTAAAAGACCTCTGTGGGCACGTCTGACAGGGGCGGTACGCTCATGGATGCTCCCACGAGAACCCATGGACATCTGCCTGTGTGGTACTGTGTCAGGACCCTGGCCATGGCTGCTGTGAGGGGATGCATGTGCCACCGGTACCACATTACCCTTGTCAATGCCCACTGTATCCTGTCCATCACCTAGGGACATTGGTGACAAAGGATGTATTGGCAGGATGACTGTGCGCATTGATGGGGTCGACAGCTGTGTAGTGTCAATTGGCTGACCAATGACGGACCCTGTCACACCTACCTGTGCCATTACACAGGTATCATCATTATCACTATCCACAGCAGCTGACTCAGGTTCCCTGCTGCACGACACCAGAGCAGCACCAGAACCTGTGGGAGTAAGACAGGAAACACAGTTTACAATGTGTACACAATGTCACCACTGATGCACACATGCACACATGGGCACATGCACACATGCACACATGTGCACATGGGCACATGGGCACATGCACACATGCACACACCTCAGTATATGAGATATCAACCCACAGACACAAACACACCTGCAATCAAACACATTGCACTACTGCTTCAGCCTATTATTACTATTAGTACAAAGAGTATTGAAGGTAATGGTATTACACACTCACCAGCATGGATAGGCTGCCTTGCTGTTACACCAGAAGGACCTGCAGAAAAGAGACATTCATTGTCAGTGGGCACAACTGTGCCATTGATACTGTGGGCATGATACAGTTCAGTAGTGCAACAGTTAGCTTCCACAGGTGTACTGCAGATATTGAGAATATCACTCTTGCACAATAATTACCAAGATTACAGCTACAAAACGAGGACACACCTCACACATGCATAACCTAACAGTGTACAGAATGGTCAAGTATACACATGGCATGTTACCTGCACACTCCGTGTCCTGCTGCTGTGTGGCTCCAGCCTCCATCATTACACATGTATGCTGCTGCTGTTGCTGTTGTGCTGGAGCCACAACACTTAGGAGTAGTCCCTCCAGTCTGGTGAGGGGGGGGATATCTAGCTACCCCCACCAACTGTGGCAAGCTGCTGCCTGTGGATATCCGATGCACGCTGACGGACATTTCTAATTAAATCACTGCAGTGATGGCGTATCTGCTCATATGTCCGGTTATGTGTGCCTATGTCATTTACCCGACGGACCAGGTCTTGCCACAGTGCAGCCCTCTCCTGCTGGTTCTGGCTGGTGCGGGAAAAGAGTACAGCGAAATCCCGCACCAGGCTTTGGTGTATCTCCTCCTCCTCTGCAGCGGAGTAGACAGGGTTCCACTGGTGAACCAAAGCCCTGAAAAGGAGAAGGAAAATATGTCAGCAATATCTGTCAGCAAACTATGGCACACATAATACACATAATACTCAACTGCAGTGATATAACTTAAGCACCATATATAGCATCTGTCTGTCTATTGGGGGATACACATGTAAATGACCAGATATCAGTGCTCATCTGACAACTGTGCAACAGTACCTGGCACACTCCATACGACAGACTGGTATACTGTAGCAGTCAACACACTGTTTCAGGTACAATACACAACCTCACACTGGGGTTTTGTATCAAGGTACTGTATGGGGAACATTATCAGCCCATGCACTGCACACAATGCACGTTACATATTTCACTGGTAATGCACACTACTCTTACTTGCCATAACCCTACCTACACCACAGTGACATACAGGGTAACACAGCACAACATATGGCAATGTAGTATGCGTTGATCGCAATACCTCACACACCTGTCTCTGGCCTCACACCAAGGACACACACTACCATGACAGACAGACAGTCATGGTGAGCAATCACACCAGTACACAACATGCACCTAGTCACTAGCACACCTATTCCACCTCACATATTCCATTTGCAATGTGTTCATGGGTGTGCATTGTGTCTTAGGTAGGTAGTGTGCTTTTGGTCCTGGGCCTACAGCAGCATACTGTTATGCTACCCTGCCCCTTGTGACACATGTGTTATGATCGTACCTGCTCCTTACAAACAGTTACACAGGGTGACTCATATGGCATATTACCTATCTGCATAACATTCAGCAGGGGTATGACTGACATCTACTCATGGGGAACCTTGCTTCTTAATTCTGTGTGGTCTACTACAGGGTATGTCGTATCTGTGGGTATGGTCCTGTACCTCCACCATGTGCTCTATACTACAGTGACAAGGATGACAGACATAGGTAATTTGTGTTGTGGATGTTGGAGGTGTTACCATGGTTGTTAGATAACTGTCATGGGTGTGACCGAACTATGTATATTCAGCAGTGGTAACCTCTATGTAGGTAGTCTGTGTACGCTCTGTGGTATTTGAGTGCATTGACACAGTTACTTGCATATGTCTGTGTCCTTCCATATCTGTAACTGTCATGGGAGGTACATACCGCGGGGGGGGGGTCAGGAAAATTTGTGGGGTTTTTGGAAAAAAGGGT
>NC_056741.1:118619787-118637298 GCF_019279795.1 Protopterus annectens | reverse complement strand
TTGTAGGATGTCCACATCTTTAGTGTTTACAATGATGGCTCCTAATTTGCAGTCCTCTGGAAACTTCAGTAGCCACAGAACTTCCATATTAATGTTTACTTCAGGGAAGTAGATACTACACAGCCTGGGAAATTATCTAGTCCCATGGCTGCTGTGATACTGGTTTCGGAGAGTGTTTTTTATCTGTGCAGCCATGATGACAGCAACTTTGCAGTCTTCCATTATAGACATTTGCTCTTTCATGGGTGAGAGGGGGGTAAAGTTAACACTGATCCTATCTGCCAGGATGTTGCCAATATCAGTTGGCTCTGTACCTTTAGTGCCATTGAGCTATAACTCAGAACAGATCTGAGTGTAACCATGACATGGACCTGTCTGTTGGGCAGAGATCTCCTGTGTAGACAGTATGCAACAGAGTACAGCTTGAGTTACATTCATTCTTGTTGCATGGGGCAACTATTTGAGGCCAGTAATCCTTTTGTTAAGGTTCTTCATTGGTCTTTCTATTTGCTGAACGCGCCTAGTCAGATTCCTCGCAAGTGTGTTGTGGTACTCTCTGACAGGCCTGATGATTGCTAAGTAGTGGCAACCTCCTTTGACCTACATGCACAGACCTTGGCAGTTTGTGTGTACACATAGCAGGATTTTCAGACCACTTTGTGAATGTGTTTCTGGAAGTAGAGATGACTATACACATTTGTCCATAGATCCCTTATTATCACATCCGTATTTAGCCTAAGTGTGTGAGCATGCCCTGTATGACCTTTCAGTGTGATGCTGAATGAAATCCACTACAATTGTTGGAGTGTGTGAGCACGCACAGTATACACATTTATACTATATGTGTATGGTAAACAAGGTGTATTTTTACAGCAGGGCTCACCTTTGTCACATAGATCAACAGGGATCATGCTGTGCCTGCAGGGCTTCCATGAGACACTTTGCATAGACCTATCAACATTTCTACATACAGGGGGACAGCTATTCTTTGTACATTTCTACCCGTGGGCACACCGGATTGTTACTGTGGGTGTACATAGGATGTGGGATTCACCTGACACTTATACACATTTGCTGTGCCTGCACTGCTATGTACAGGACACCATTACAGTCTGTACTGTTGCCTATTGTACTGGCTTGAAGCATACTAGTGTACTACAGATCTTAGCATCCATTGCCACATATATTAGCTTGCTACTTCATAGCCTACACAACCCACATCACAACACCTGGCTTGATGTTCTCTGTCTGCATAGGCGTGTGGGTGAGGTTACCCATTTGCCTCATTAGGGGCATGATACAGCATTGCTTTGTGTTTGCATTAGTGTACAATTGTCCTGCTGTGTCTATATCACTCTAATGCTATCATGGCTTAGTGGTTCAGTACTGTGACTATAGTGCACAGTATCCTGGGTTTAAGCCCTATCACTGCTTTTTATTTTCATGTTTCCCAGACCAGACTGCTTAAGGAACAGTTAAGCAGATATGAGCATGTTTAACTGACTTTTCTCAACTTTGGCTGACCTTGGTCAACATTGCACAAGCAATTTTGTTTACATATATTAGATATTGGTAAAAGCTGCTTAGCACTGCTTTATATTGCTTAAAACATGACAATCATGCCGCAGGTGGTGCTGCAGGGCTGCCTATGTCGGATGCACATACTACACTCCCTATACATGTTTGGAAACAGGTAGTGTCAAGTTAGGCATCCCTTTTATTTTATGTGTGAGTCAGTGAGAGGTATCATTTCCAGGGTTCCTACTGAGCCAGTGTATGTGCTATGCATTGCCTCTTTGCCAAGGACAAGGCATACTGGGCATGCCTCCTTCTGCATACTGGGGCAGGCTCAGGTTGTTCCTCCTCTGTGTCATGCTGTGCCTGTGCAGGCCTTGGCAATGGTGGGGGGCTGTTTGGCCCTGCCCCATGCTGTTCCTGCTGCAGCTGTTTTTGCAGGATCATATTGTGTAGCATGGCACATACCATAACAATTTGGGTACATGTAGTTGGTGAGTACTGCAAGGCTACACCACATGTGTCCAGACACCGGAGCCATGACTTGAGCATCCCAAATACATGCTCGATTACATTTAGTGTTTGTGCATATGCCTCATTATGGAGTTCTTGTTCAGGTGTGTGTGCATTTCTGATGGGTGTCATCAGCCACTGCTCCAGTGCATATCCAGCATCCCCCACTAGGTGACCGTCAGGGATGTCCCCATTTGCAAATGTCTGGTACAGCTGCTACAGATGCCAGATATGGGAATCATGGTAGCTTCCAGGGCAGCCAGCACACAGATTTAGTATTATGCCTGGGCATCGCACACAACCTGGCAGTTGATGGAGTGGAAGCCCTTGTGGTTGATGTAGGCCCTACCCCACTCACCAGCTGGTGCTTTGATGTATATGTACGTGAAGTCAATTGCATCCACTACCTCAGGGTATTCCGCTATTTGCTGGAAGAGACACATATTGCTGGCCAATACCTCATGGGAATTGGGGAAATATACATGATCACCGACATGTGCTGACATGGCATTCAGGAAATGGTGCAGTACCCTTGATGCTGATGCCTGTGAAATCCCCATCATATCACCAGTTGGTCTCTGGAAGGTACCTGTTGCTAGTATTCTTAGGCCAACACATACCTTGGTTTCCACTGGGATGGGTTCCCCTCTGTTGGTTCTGTGTGTGAGGCGTGGCCTGCACAGCTCAACAATTTGCTGCAGGAGCTCTCTGTCCACTCTATAGCGCTCCACTATCTCCAGCTCATGTAGTCCCTGGTAGGTTGCCCTGGGTCTGTACACTCTTCTCCATCTCCTCACTGTGGGTTGCTCAGCAGCATTCACAATGGCACCTCCCTCAGCATCTTGCACATGTTGCCTTATAACAGCAATGGCAGCCCCTAACATTTTTATGTCTCAGTTAAAGCTTTTTAAGTTTTCACTTTTCTTTGTTGACTGCAGTGTTGCAGTGTTTCTGAGAAAAACATGGGGGGATGTTGTTTGCAGAGTTTTAGGTGCTGGGCTGGGCTGGGCTACTGTACTGCCTGTGTAATTGGGTGATTCTGATTGATTTCACCTGGCAGCTCTGCTAGTTCTCCTTGGTTAACTTCCTACTACTTCTTTTCCTTCCTTTTCCCTTTCCGCAGGGGGCAGTGCCACGTAAACAAGTGCAAACATGCGCACATGAGGGCACACACGTGCACACAGGCTTACACAGGCTTAGGCGGGTGCACATTCATGTATACTAGCTTAGACGGCCTAACACAGGCTTACATGGGCGCACACCCGCGCACACAGGCTTAGATGGGTTTACACGCGTGCACATGCACGCACACGCATGCACACAGTGTCAGCAGCTTTGCAAGAAACTTTAGTGATAGCCACGGCATACACCTTCAGTTTCTTGATTTCAGTTTAGACAACTGTAGACACACCTATTTTAGTCCTGAGTAACTCACAGCAAACACATGCCACTCTGCTCCAATAAGCTTACAGTCTTTTTGATACATACCCCCTCATGATGTCACCCATCTTCTACTCTGCTACTCCCCTTTTTCTACTCTTACACTCTAGGGACATGGTTCACATAGCAGGAAATATTGGGATTCACTATCCTTATCCTCATTTGCATAGGATTGTCTACTAATTATTGGTTACAACTCTCAGACTGAGCTTCCCCCCTTAGCAACCTCTACTCAGTAGCCATGTTGTCTTCAGCCTGCCATTCACTTGCATGGCAGATGAATATTTTGAATAAAATCCCTATTTGTGGCTTTTATTTTTTGTTTTTCTGGTTTTTAGAGCACAGCACGTTTGCGCGGCACTGTGCTATACTTAAACATCAGAGATCGAGGTAAAAAATTTTTTTTTTTATTTTGCAATGGAAAAAAATGCCAATGGCCATATATTTGGCCATTGACATGCTTCCCTAACTGGATGCATCCTTTATTTGGAGCAGTCATGGCTCCGTTTTGTTATTTGCAGAACGGTACTCAGTTGCCAACTGAGTACATTTCTGCAAATAACACTACTCTTACTCAGACAGGTTAGTGTTTCCCGGATCGAAAATTTACCTCATTTGCATAGCTTTCAGCAGCAAATGAGGTAATTTGCATAAACTAACCCTGTCTGTGTAAGAGTAGTTTTAGGAGCTCTCTTGCATGCCCCTGCCGGCTGTTCCTGGATCACTCGGAAGACATGTTGGCTGCATGGAGTCTTACTCTAGTCTTAGACTCCATGCAAGCCTTCGTGAATCTGGCCCTATATGTTTATGTTATAGACATTTTGGAATCAGTCTTTGTATGTTCAGTATTTGAATATACAGTGTTAATGTCAACTTCTGTTTTTTTATATACTTTGGTCAACAAAAGGTATGCAAGATCAATAACCATTGGGGTTGAGTAAAATACCCATTATCTCGGGATTTTGTGAGCTAGGCGTTAGTATATATAACTGGCAGTGAGTGTAGAGGTGTGGGGATTTAAAAATACTGTTTTAAACTTGGCATGTGTAATGATGTGAGGCATTGCCAGCTATGCCAGGAGAAGTAGGGCAGTGGATGTGTAACATATGCCAACACAGCTAGCTGGAATTTAGTAAAAAATTATATGTTATTTGAATATCCGACTGATTTGTACAGATGCTTGTGTTAAAAATATATCAACAGTATGTCCTGCTGGAAAGAAGAGGATATGTACATGTATTATTGTAACTGTTGAAAAGTATATATTGTAACTGAAGATACTGGAAGAAAAGAGGTTAATCTCAATCCACCTGACTTTGAAAAATAGTAACAAATTATTTTACTTAATTTAGGACATTAAGATTGTATCTTACAGTTCTCAATGCAGCCAGAGACAAAAAGTCTGTACTAGGAAGCTAACTGGATTGTCATTGGGGTGAACTAATTGCTACTCTGGAAGGATGGTGGTTTGAAATTGTTTTATGACTTCCAGGAGCTGCAGCAGATCTTAACATGGTTCTGTGGGTGTATTATTGACACATATGTGCTAAATCCTGACAGCTTCTAGCAGTAGGGAGTTGCATCAGAACCAAAAGTCAGATGACCAGATGTATGTGATGTAATTTTGTAATCTAGGACAAAATGATATTTTAATACTAGGTGAGACTGAAGTCTCTTAGCACTCTGTTTTTAACCTGACAAAGAAGGATCTCTCATCTACTTAATCTTGCCTTGTTCTAGTAAGTAACCAGGGGATAATAATTCTTTAGATCAGGAAAATATAGTGAGATTAGTTCAGTTTTGTCTTTCTGTAACTGTGTTAACCTGTCCGCCTGTGTTATTTTTAGTATTTCCTGTGATTAAAATTCTGGTGTTTATTCTAAATAGATATTCAGTTTTTTCATGTTCTTTTATTATTATTTATTAAATATATTTAATATTTTCATTGTGGCTGGTGCTTTGGAGAATATTTTAAGCTTTGGGAGAACTTACAGCTATTTGGTGACACTGTGGCCACTCCTGGAAGCCTTACTGTGTTGGTCAAACTACCATTTGCATTAATAATTTCACTCTGTATAACTGGGTACCTTCACAAGAACCTTAGAATAGCTGACTTTGTGGTATCTGGTGGCAGTCTAACTAACGTATAGTCTGGGAAGAAGGGAGTATCGCTAGTAAATCTGTGTTGGCCTTTCCCAGGTGTGTGTGTGTGTGTGTGTGCGGGGACACAAAGCACTGGTTTCACAGAGAGGGTGCTGGTGAACTTGGCTTGGGCACTCAGCTGAGGACTCAACCCTGCAACTGTGCCAGTAGGGAGTCTTACTGAGGAGGGAGACAGATAGAGAAACCCAGAACCTAGACTGAGTGTGTTCCATGTGTGCTGTTAAGGGAAATTGTGCTTGATGCAAAGAGCTGCATCTGGAAATACTGGGTGTATCCATTTTTGTTCCAAGTGAATGTCCCTCTCCAGTGCCAGTGGTGAAGATTCAGGCTCCTTGATTACTGGCAAAAGTCCTGTCTCCATATATTTTTCCCCTACTGCTTGAGTAGCTTCTAGCTGTCAACTGTCCATGATATGTCCATGCAAACTAATGTGCCCTTACTACCCAAGCAAACTAAGCTACACCCACCCCAGTAAAGGTTCCTGGAGAAATTGGGAACCATATCTGACATCTCAGTCTGTATGCCTAAAATGTGAGATATTGTACCACTGATAAATATCCCCAGACATCTTACCTTCCATGCTCTTTCTCCCTATTCCTTCTTTGCCACTCATTCTCTCTAAACCTTTCTTACACCAAGAATCAGTAAATAAGTTCAATCATCTGAATCTTCCACACCATTTCCCCCATAATAAATATTACATCCTGTCAAAGTTACCTGTTTGCTCTTTTTCTGGGATTCTACATGATTGGGTTCAAGTCCTGGATGTGTGCTGCCTTATTGCCTCCACGCAGTTTACAAGTGAAAACAGAAAACATTAAGGCCAAGAACAATTTGCACCTCATAACTTTAAAAATGTTTTTGATGAAGTGACTCACTCATAGTCACCCACTGTACAACAGAGCCAAGGGAATCAAACCTTCAACTTCACCAGAAAGTTGTTAGCACCTCCTTGCCCCATCTTCTTGTGGCAACAAGAAAAGTAAATGAAAATAAAAACAACCAAACCCGCAATTTACAAACAAATAGAGACTAAAGGAATCCAGTCTATGCCTACAAGGATAATGCCCATCAGCTCTTCACATCCTCATCTTCTGTTGAAACCAACCAATCTACCACTTTTTATTAATTTTTTTGTTTATATATAATGTAAAGCACTGGAAGATGAGAATGTTGCTTTACCTTTGACCCCATGCTCACACCAGAAATGGACAATATCACTTACGTAGTTAGTGCATAGGATTATGGCTCTGAGTTATTATCATGCTACTTCCTGCAGTCCACGGTACAGGGTTTGATTCCATCTATTTCCATTTTGTCAGCTGTGTGACAATCCCTTAAATAGACATTGCACCCAGATCACCCCTGAAAAGGGACACTTGTATTCAGTGGGCTTAAACAGTCAAAAAAAACCATAAAATAAACTAGAAAAAGATGGCAGCTGCTCCATAACTATGGCTGTCAATTAAACTTCAACCTGCTTCAACTGACTTCCAATACAAGATGGCAACCAAACACTGACTACAAGCAATGTCACCTAAAGCTAACAAGATGACCAGCATGCAGGAGTGCGTTCTGCAGCCTGCAGAGCATTCTGTGTAATAAACCAGATTGGAATGTTTGCAACCATAGTCGGTTGGCCTTATGAGAAGGTCTACAGACTGGCATTCCCCCAACCCAAATTTGAGCACCATGGGAAAAAAAGGTTTACTTGATGTTGAATATCATGAAGACTGTCAAAGAAAACCTTCCCAAAGTCAAAGGATAAAACAGATAAGATTAACAATATTGTCATCTTTAACTTTAGCACTCTTGCACCTTGTGCAGTCACCCCATTTGTCCCACCCTATTTATAGATCTGCCACAAACATTGAATCATAGGTTCATAGGTTCATACTAGGCTATCTGCCCTAGGGCATTTATAAGCCTAGCCAGAGTGTGTGTGGCTTTCACCACCCCTTAGGATGAGAATACTATACCCATTAGTTTGCTGTGCCTCTGTCCAGCAGTGATACAGAGATGATTCCCGGGGTAAACCTACGATCTCCCATCCACTCGTCAAGATTTCTCTTGAACAGAGTCAGTGAGAGGCTCTGCCTCACATGGACTGGGATTCTGTTCCTTAGTGTAGGGAGTCTCTGGGTGATGAATCTGTCCCTCCAGCACATCCTATTTATATCCGTGTTGAGGTTTAAGTCTCTTGCTCTCGTGGCTCTGGTGGATTTGGATTTTTTGAGGTGGAGCATGTCCATTAATTCCGGGTTGGACATGGCCTTGTATGTCAGGCACAGATCACCTCTGAGCAGACGGTATGCGACTGAATAGAGCTGGAGTTTCTTTAGTCAGGCATCATATGACATATGTTTGAGCCCCTTTATCCTTTTGGTGAGGAACTTTTGGGGTCTTTCCAACTGCTGCAGGTGTCGGGTAAGGTACATTCCGAATGGGGCGTTGTACTCAATCATTGGTCTGATAAGTGAAGAGTACAGGGGTACAATGACCTCTCCTGATCTGGATGTGAATCCCTTCATAATCAGGTGGGCAATGTAGAAGGTCTTCCTAACCGCTTTGGCAATGTGAGTGTCAAAAGAGAGGTTACTGTCAACTTGGGTCCCCAGGTCCCTGATAACTTCTTCCGTGTTTAATGGATTACCACCTATGTGGTAATTAGGGGTTACCTTGTTTTTCCCAAAGGGTATGACTATACATTTTTTGGCATTTAGCTTAAGGCCATGGCTCTGGCACCAGTTATCCATTTCTATGAGACCTTTCTGGAGGATGTCTGTGTCTGATGGAGTGTCAGTTATGGTGCCCAGTTTGCAGTCATCTGCAAATTTTGTCAGCCACAACCCCCCTATGTTTGCCTGCACTTCAGAAAAATAAATGCCGAATGAGCTTTTCTATGATGCCCGAGTGGGGTATTGTGTCGAACGCTTTTGCTAGGTCAAGGTAGGCTGTGTGAACTGCCTTACCCTCATCAATGGCCTTAGTGACTGTTTCGAAAAGTCGACCAAGTTCAAGAGGCAGGATCTGCCCTTGACAAAGCCTAATTGGGTAGGATCCAGTGTCTGTAGGTCCCCAATGTCTTTATTTACGAAGTCCCTAACTTCCTAATCTAGCCCCTTTCCTCCAGGCATATTTATGAATCACTTGCCTATGAGGTAGGCGAGGCTAGGACAGTGTAGTCTGTTGGTAAATTTGTCTCTTTATTGAAATTTTGGCATTGAAATGCTGAGTATCAACAAGCCGAAAAAAAGACTGAAAACTCAAGAAAGGAGTGACTCTCAAAGATGGGTCTTCTCTTTTAAACATTTTTCAGGGTGGAAAGCACCCCCATACCCACAAACTTATACATAACTTAAAGATCACCATACCCTGGAGAAAAGGGAATATTCCAATAAAAATCCGTATCAGGCTTAGTATATTTTAAGTTTGCTTTTCAGTCATTCAGTCTCCCTGTTTTGGGACTTGCCGTAGTGGGTCACAACATTTCAAATGGTTACCACTAAATTCTCTTTACCCATTTGTTTTCTCTATGGAGAGGCTGTATGGAGAGGTGGAGATATGCTCTAGAGAGGAGAGGAATGAAAGTCAGCAGGACTAAGACAGAATATGTGTGTGCGAATGAGAGGGAGGACAGAGGAATGGTGAGGTTGCAGGGAGTAGAGTTGGTGCAGATGCATGAGTTTAAATACTTGGTATCAATAGTTCAAAGTAATGGTGGGTGTGTAAGAGAGGTGAAGAAGAGAGTACAGGCAGGGTAGAGTGGGTGGAGAAGAGTGTCGGGGAGTGATTTGTGACAGGTACCAGTAAGAGTGAAAGGGAAGGTCTACAAGATAGTAACAAGACCAGCTACGTTATATGGGTTGGAGACGGTGGCACCAAAGAAAAGACAGGAGTCACAGCTGACAGTGGCAGAGTTAAAGATGTTATGACTTATACTGGGTGAGACAAGGATGGACAGGATTAGAAATGAGTATAATAGAGGGTCATCTCAGGTTGGACAGTTTAGAGACAAAGCCAGAGATGCAAGATCGCATTGGTTTGGACATGTGCTGAAGAGGGATGCTGAGTATAGTGGGAGATGGATGCTAAGGATGGAGCTGCCAGGTAAAATGAAAAGAGGAAGGCCTGAGATAAGGTTTATGGATGTGATGAGAGAGGACATGAAAGTGGCTGGTGTGACAGAGCAAGATGCAGAGGACAGGAAGAAATGGAAATAGATGATCTACTGTGGAACCCCTAATGGGACCAGTCGAAAGAAAAAGAAGATGGAGAAACAGTTTATCACAGGTAAAGGCTATGGCAAGCTTCCTTTACTGGGCTTAACAAACTCCTCATCCCCTGATACGTCCTATCTTTTCCTGGTTCTGCACCATATTTTTTGCCCTCTCCCTTGTAAAAGTTTTTCCTGGAAATCACTGAGAATCACAATAAATCCACTATATCAGTCATTAACATTTCAGATGTTTTGTTGTTAAAAATGCATGTTGAAACAAAACCCGTTGTTCTATTAACTTTTTAAGTTAATTAGGTAATATTTAAAATGTTCTCTGATCTTGGGACTTTGTCCCTCTGTTACTTTCAGCATTGGCCTGAATTCTTGAGCAAAGAGAGGTATGGCTCCCTAAAAGTCCTAAGATGCATATTGCAGGGGCAGTATCTGAAAAAGCTCCCCAATTATACATGCGCCCCATCTTTTTTCTTTCTAGAAAAAAAAAGAAGTTGAGAAATATGGCAGTCCTGGCATGTGTATTGTTGAAGCAACATCTATAAAAGCACCCCATTGATACATGTACCCCATCTTTTTTCTATAAAAAGAACAGCATGGTTAGTATTTGGATTAGCAATAAACACACGACAGAACCTAGACCTTTGACTTCATTCTTCTGCAATTTATCTGCTTCAGCTATCCCTCCCACTTTCTTCTTCTGTTTCCTTTAGATATGTAATAATGACAGTCAATCTGCGATAGCTAAATGAAAAAAAAGTCCATTTAAAACCTTCCTCAGGGGCAGAAAATTAATCCCTCAGGTAAAAGTAAAATATCAGTGACAAATATGTAAGAACACGTGATTCAAGCATTCTGTTAAACAGAAAAAAGTATATGTTTCTAGATGATTTGGACACATTAACTAATGGTGTTGTAACACCTAACCCCATGTTAAATTGGAAAAAGAGGGCTAATAATGATAACAATGATGACTGATCCTGTTGAAAAAATAAAGTTCTGAAAAAAATCCATACTTTAAAACATAGTCCCCCGGATTCACTAATCCTCCATGTAAGACTTAATAAGTCTTACTCGGAGGCTGCAGTTGAATGGTCTGACGTTAGCGTGCCATGAATATGCATGAAGGCATGCTGACTCAACCGTAAGTCTTACACGGACCGTGTAAGAAAGCAGGGGGTGTGTCCGACTGCCGAGCAGTCTAAATGTCCACGCCCCTGCAAGTGTTTGAAAACTAAACAAAGCACACACACAAGAGCGAGTCCTGTCAAATGTCCCTGCACCCAACACCACACTCCCTGATATTGTAAACCACTATCACAGTTCTAAAACACAAAACATTAAATATATTTTTTTAAATCCCCAAAATAGCTGCCCGCATTTGTGTGTGTGTGCACGGGTGTGCCCATTGCTTAGCTAGAGTTAGCAATTCTGACATGCAAGAGCATAAGAAAGAATGTTAATCCAAATCACACCAAATAGCAATAGCGTAATGGTAGACCGCTCGCACAAAGAAGAAGCATTTATGGTTCGAGTCCCACCACTCCCCTTTGTATTTATTTTTTAAATCAGTATATGAAATAATACCTGACAAATATGTTTAAACATTACCAAAAAGCAGTGAAATGGCCAATGTATCAGTGAACAAAATAAATATTTTAAAGGATCCTGATATAAAATTGCCTGCAGTTAAGCAGCGCTTCACCCAGTGCAATAGAGTTGCCCATAGTTTAATAGCGCTTTACCTAGCGCAATAGAGGTGCCCACAGTTTAATAGCGCTTTACCCAGCACAATACAGTTGCGCATAGTTCAATGGCACTTTACCTAGCGCAATGTGTTTGCGCGGACGTGCGCGCTGGGCCAACCAGAGCACCGTAGGGCACCGAGGAGCAACGTAGAGCAAAGTTGCTTAAATGCAACCACACCCTCTAGCCTGTCTGGATAGTATGAAAATAAAATGAATGACAAGATTCAAACCCAGGACTCTGTGCATCTGAAGCAAAAGTACAGAACCACTAAGCCATGACAACATAGAAGAAGCAGCCACTATTAACATTCATATACTTACGAATGCTAGTTTAACCATTACTAAGCAGGTCTGCAGTCAGCCGAGAATTTTACAAAATGGCCAATCACAAAAAAGTGCAGGAAATGTGGCATATTTAAGCCCCACGGGTGGGAATACATGCCATAACTGATTGTAGCTCACATCTGCAGTTAGAATGTCTGGTGTCGGAGAGGGAACATGCTTCCGAGCGCAACGTTGGGGCATCATGGAGTCGAAATACATGGTTTGGCTCCTTGTCCACCGTCACGAGTCAAGACTCCTGCAGGGCCAGTTCCAAGGGACGGAGTACAAGGCAGAGGCTTGGAACCGGTTAGCTTGTGACCTCACCAGTGCCACAGGCATTCCTCGGACTGGTGAGCAGGTCCGTCACCACCATGCAGACCTGAAGAGATGAAAGTAGGACCACCTGAACCAATGGATACAGGAGGCCCATGGGATGCGGGATGCCCCACAACTGAGTATGTAGCCATGGAATGCAGTATGTAAGAATTGATAATGGAGTATGTATAACGGATAGGTATGTCTCAGTATCCCTTCATTTACTTTACAGCTGCAGGTGACCATGCTATGAATCAGCAAGCCTATGCGCTGATAGGCTGCTAAGGCTGCACCACCAGGCAGGTTAGTGATTATTCTGCATGTATTGTTATATAAAATATGAGAGAGAGCATGAAAGAAAGTGTTGTAGTCCAATAATACATCCATAAAATTGCCTGAATAAGTCTTCTGCATGTACTGTCACATAAAAACTTCAGAGAGGCAGAAAAAAAGTGTAGAAACCCATTAAGAAATGTAACATATGTCTGGAATAATATCTCTGCAGGCACTGTTATATAAAATAAGTGAGTGAGCCTGAAAAAAGATTGTTCTAACCTATTAATAAAGGTATTATATGTCTTGAACATGTCTGCCATATACACCGTTAAAACAAATAAAGGAGTGAGCCTGTGGAAAAGTGTGTAATGTCATTAATAAAGGTCTAAAACCCAGAGTGTGTCTGTGTCACAGAGTCTGAAATATTGTTGTACCCTTGCAGTATACAAACAGTACTGTTTGAAAAGGTGCTGGCAACCCAGAGTTGTGCAGTCCCATATAAAGTGGGTGATGGAAGTATTAGTAGCTGTGAAACATATATACAGTCCATAACAGGCAGCTACTGACTGGCATGAATAAGTAAACTTAGCACATGTGTAGCATGTTATTTTTTCCCCAGAAATGTGAGTGTGTGTCAAGAAATGCAGGGTTCTGTACAAATCGAAGTGAAAATGTCATGTGAAAACATCCCAGATATGTAGATAAATAAATATAAATGCAATCAAGAAATATGTAGCACTAACATCTGCATCCTGGACAGTTAGTATGTCAGATATAGGTCAGGCATATATTGAACTAGCCAAACCCAGTACACAACCTAAATTATGGTGGCAAGTGTAATAATACAGGTAGGGCATATACACTTGCAGTCACTAGGAATGTAGTGTAGACGAAAAGGTCATTATAAGATGTTAACCGAGGTTTTTTATACACCCTACTGTATGTGCATAATCCATGCAATTCCACACCTCAATGGGTATGTGTAATCTTAAATATTTGTTGGGACATATGTCCTATTGTTTCATAAATATTTGCTTTCACTTTGATGCATGTGCCCTGTTTAAACACCACAATCATGGTGGCCTGTTGCTACCAAACATCCCTGCATGCTGTTGGAATAACCACTGTGGTTCAATATATGCATGTGTTATGCTTGCTGTTCAACTTGTACCCTTGGTGTGTTGGGTTAATGGGAATATTATTGCATGCTGTTACAACTAATCTGGAATGCTGTTTTGCTTATGTTCTAATTAAACACACCTAATCAAAGAACATATGGGAAGGCCGGTCCCAGCGGACCCACCTGTCACTCCTCAGCTGGCGAGTGCACCTGGCACCAGCAGGTCCGGTGCCCAGCCCGGGCTCCCCTCCTCCATTGGACCAGTGCCACCTTAGGGTGGAAGCGCTGCAGGGGATGGGGCTCATCCCCCCGTGCAAGCGTGGGTGGGGAAGGGCCACCTGTCACCCTTCAAAGGGTCTGGGCTGTGGTGCGTAGGGAGATCCAGCGTTCAGTAACTGATCCCCTACGCCAGCTTGAGGTGAGAGTGGCGCATCTCACAGGTGAGCCTGCCAATCCTACGCAGCCCCCAGCACAGCCACCCTCGGGGCTGTGAAGTTTCAGTGGTGACTGCCCATGGGTGGGGATCTCAGTTCCACCGTTACCATCTGTGGGTTCATGGGCTTCAATTTCCAAACATCCGACCCCTTCAATTGTGTCACCCACCCCATGTGTCATACACTGCCCCTGTATACGTCTTGTCTGTCTTGTCTGTTTACCTTCCCAACCTACCTCCCCGGACATACCTACTTCCTCTACCTCACTTCCCACTCTCACCTGAAAAAAAAAAAAAAGGGCAATCTGTACCGACAAAAAAATTACGCCCCATACATAGCTGCCCATTTCGCACACATGTCCATTGGACAAACATGTAAGCTGATAATTAGAATTGGCAGTACAACATACTTTGTTGTCCTCACCCCTCTCCCAGGGGTGGAAGGTTTCAAATTTCACTCCAAATTCATTGCATATGCACAGCTGTTGCTGTTAAAGAAATGGGCAGCTATGGACCTTCCCTACACCCTTCCTGCACATCCCGAGCTTGTTTACCTACTGTGTGTCCCTCTGTGTGTCCCCTTTTTCACCACTTTCCTATCTCCGCATTTTCCTTTCTTTAAAATAAATTAACACAGGGGTTAGCAGGAGTAAGCACTTTTAAGCAGTAGTTAGCGGGTTTGTACCAGTGTTCACATGTGTGCGCTTAGCTAATCATCGCTAAAGCAAACCCACGCAAACCCACTTACAACTGCTAAAAATTGCCTTAGTCACTCTATGGCAGGGCCCTTGTACTGCTCAGCAGCAAAATAAAATACCCCTGTTAGCCTCGAACCCCAGACCTTGGACTCACAAGACTACAGGAAGCACCACTAAGCCACAGCAGATATACAATAATGTGGTGCTGAAAGAAATATATCATGCATTACAATGAGTGAATGTAAAGGGTGAATAGGAATGGCATAACACAAATCTTGTTCTGTGGCCCTTAACCAGCAAGTGTTGTGGAATTGCATGACATGACTGTGAAAAGAGAACCAGCCATGCTAGTAGGGAATAATGTTACAGTAGCACCTTACAAACCCCACACAGTATCAGAGCAGGATAAACACTGGCATATTTGAATAGGTCAGAGGCCAGACCTCCCAAATGTGACTGATTTACAGGGATGTCCCTGATTTGCAAACAAATGTTAGCTGTGCCCCTCTGACTCCCTGTGAAATGTACTAACAGTAGGCAGAAAGGTGGGGAATCTCACTTAATGAAAAATGTCAATAAGTGAGAGTAGACACTGCTTGCACGTCAGAAAAGGTGTAGTAATACATATGCTCAGAATCCCTCAAAGTCTCAACAGCAAAATATCTGAAATATATCACCGGTGTATCCCACTTTCCCTGAGGCTGTTCAAATATTTACCTGATAGTATCTGAGGCCTAGAAGTGTCAGAAACACACAGGCATACCAGCTTGTCTGCTGTTACACACTCAGTAAATAGCTGTAGAATGAATTCCACAAGCATGCCTGTATGTAGGAGCACACCACAGAAATATCAAAGGATGTAGCCATGTACTGCTAGCAGCCACCTGTGACAATGCCATTGTTCAGGTGCTCAAAAGACTGGTGTGGTGCACAGTCAAAGGATACTAGGCTAACCTCTGTCTGCCATCTGGATATGTCCACAGGTAGGAGTACTGAGACAGACTACTAGCCTTTATAGACTAACAGGTACACATCAACTCTGCATGTTCAGCAAGATAAACAGGACACAATAATAAATAATGCTCTCCGCAGTTCTGCACCCCTACCCAAAAGTACCATATACCTGTGTAGTCAGGCACACCCATGGGTGTAGGTAGGCATACACAGTACTGAAATATGTCCAGTTGTCCTGAGCAGACTGTGCTAATGTCAACACAAACAAACCACAAACTGTTAAGAAGTGAGTAACGTACTAATGACAGTATAGCAGTTCACAAACAGTGCATGTGCCTGATATTCATAATTGGTAGTACAACATACTTAGTTGTCTTCACCCCTATCTCAGGGGTGGAAGGTTTCAAATTTCACTCCTAATGTATTGCATATGTACAGGTGTTGCTGGTAAAGAAATGGGCAGCTATGGACCTTCCCCACACCCATCCTGTACATCCCGAGCTGGTTTCCCTACTGTCTTCCCCTCTTTGTGCACCCTTTATCACCACATTCCTATCTCCCCATTTACTTTTCTGTCAAAGAAATGAGCATGGGGGTTAGGGAGAATAAGCACTTGTAAACAGTAGTAAGTGGGTTTGCACTAGTGTGCTCATGTGTGCGCTTAGCTAAGCGTCACTAAGTATCACGCAAACCCGCGCAAACCCACTTGCAACTGCTTAAAATTGCCTTAGTCACTGTTTATGACAGGGCCCTTGCACTGCTCAGTAGCAAAATAAAATACCCTTGTCAGTCTCGAACCCCACACTTTGGACTCACCAGTCTGCATGAAGTACCACTAAGCCACAGCAGATATACAATAACTTGGTGCTGTAAGAAATATATCATGCATTACAATGAGTGAATGTAAAGGGAAAATAGGAAAGCCATAGGAACACATTGTAATAACTACAGTTGTATGCCAGTTAATTCTCTAATTCAAAAAGAAAGTACATACTCCCATGTATCCAGTGTTAGCATTAGGTGGTGTGAGTAAACCTACACACTGAGAAGAGTGCACTGGAAGAAGCAACGGTCAGGTTTCAGTACAACATGCATATCACTGGCTACAACCCTAGCTTCAGATATGAGACATATACCAACCTTCTGACTGAGACAACAGTGTCCACAGCAAACAAGCATGGGCCCCACCTTGTACAACTGAAAGGGCTATGGCTACCTAACCTAGCATTTTATAGCAGTGTCTTGCAATCACAGTGAGTACTGCAATTACCACACAGCAGGCTGCATGCAATTACTAAATGGTAGGCACCAATTGGTGCAGCGGCCATCACATGCACATGTGCAGATACCTAGAAAAGCAGCCTCTACTTGCTGTCCACACATGCAATAATATCATTGCACCAACTGAGAGAGAGAGAGCGAGAGAGACAGACAGACAGAGGCAGACAGACAGACAGACTGAGACAAACAGGCTGTAAGAGACAGACACTGAAAAGAAAGACCGACACACAGAGGAAACAAAAACCAAAAATAAAAAAAAAAAATAAAAAACAAAAAAAACAAAGCAACAGCTACAAGTGAGGAATACAAAGGTAAGGTATGTAACAGATATGTATTTGCAGGGATCCGAATGATGTGTCTGAAGGGTACTGTACATACTGTGAATCATCCATATGTGGCAGCAGTCCGTATCTATATGTATATGCACATGTGCATAGGGTAAGGGACATACTGCGACTGTTAGTGAAGGCTGGACATATATATGCTGTTGAAGGTTGCTA
>NC_056741.1:118599446-118619287 GCF_019279795.1 Protopterus annectens | reverse complement strand
ACCAAGTATCTGTCAGCATTGCGTGCAGAAAGGATGTAGTCAATGTGCAGCAGCTGCACATGACTCGAAGTGCCCACCCTCCCCATAGCAGTATCATGACAAGCCTGCTGAGGTCATCCAATGTGAAATACACCTTTGGGAGAGATGTAGCTCAGTAATCCCCATGGCATGTCCCATAACTGCATACTGGTGTCCTGAAACTAGGTAGGTAGTAGTCCTAACCCCTGACTTGGCAACTGTGTGAGTGTGTGTTTGTGTGTGTGTCTCTTGGTCTCTGACTGTGTAGAGAGAAATACTTTTTAGGCTACTCACACTCCGTACAGTTAATATACACAACTTTGGCAAGGCTGCTGATGTCACTCACCTAGAAATACACCTCTGGGGAAATCATAGCCCAGTAATCTCTGGAGTGTGTCTTGTAACAGCATACTGCTGTAGTGTGATAAAGTAGTTAGGTAGGTGTTCTAACCCCAGCCCTGGCAACTGTGTGCTTGTGTGTGTCTGAGTAGAGAACAATGCTTTTTGGGCCACTCACAGCCCATACAATACATATACACAACTTTGGCAAGGCTGCTGATGGCACTCACCTAGAAATGTATCATCATCATCCCCTTTTTCCCATTTACATGGGGTCGGGGTATCGTATTAACTGTCGCCAACTCTCTCGATTCAGTGCCACTCTCCTGCCTTCTTCAGCACTCATGCCTGACTGTCGCAGATCTTCTTTCACACAATCCATCCACCTCTTTGCTGGAAGCCCTCACTTCCTCTTACCTTCTTCCTGTCTGTCCCAAATCTCCCTCACCAGATTGTCTTCTGCTTTTCTACACATGTGCCCATACCATCGTAATCTGTTTTCTTTGATCTTTTCTGCATTTGGAGCTACTTTGGCTTCTGCTCTTATGTCCTCATTTCTTCGCCTGTCCCGCAGTGTGCATCCTACCACCTTTCTCAGGCACTTCATTTCCATCACCTCTAGCTTCTTCAACTGTTCTGCCTTTACTGCCCAGGTTTCTGTACCATACAGTAGTACTGGTCGCACCACTGTCTTGTACACCTTACTTTTCAGCTTCTTTGGCATTCTTCTGTCATATACTACACCTGATACTCTATGCCAGTTGGCTGCAGCCCCTCTGATTCTAGCTTTGACCTCTTCATTCAGACTACCCTTCTCCTCAACCACCCCTCCCAGATACTTGAAGCTGTTTACCTGTTCCACTATCTTCCCATCTATCTCTATTCTCAGCTTCGTCTGATTTCCCCAATGTGCTGCCATTACCACTGTCTTATCTGTGCTTAGTTTCATCCCATGTGCTTTCAGATTTGCATTCCATTCTCCTATCCTTTGCTGAAGTTCTAGATCAGAGTCTGCCTGTACTGCCACATCGTCTCACCTAGAAATACACCTCTGGGTAAATCCTACCCCAGTAATCTCCATAGCACGTCCTGTAGTTGCATACTGCTGTCATGTGATAAAATCATTCGGAAGGTGTTCTAACCCCAGACCTGGCAACTGTATGCTTGTGTGTCTAACTGGGTAGAGAGCCATGCTTTTTAGGCCACTCACACCCTGTACAATTCATATACCAACTCTGGCAAGGCTGCTGATGTCACTCACCTAGAAATACACCTCTGGGAAAATCATAGCTCAGTAATGTCTGTAGCGCGTCCTGTAACTGTGTACTGCTGCAGTGTGATTTAAAACTGTGGTAGGGTTCCATCACCACTCATGCTAGTTCTGGATGTTTTGCATGAGTTTCAATGTCTGTGTATGGAGCAATGCATCATAGGCTACTCACTCACAGTACAATTCAAATGCCCTAATTTGCCAATCCCGCTGATGTCATTCATTGTTAAATACAACTTTGGGGAGAAAGCACTTTAGTAATCCCTGTGGTACGGCCTATAACAGCTCCATGCTGTAGTGTGATAGAGGCTTTGGTCAGGGGTTCTATACGCACACATGACAGTTGTGGCTGTTTTGTGTGTGTCTCACTGTTTGTGTAAGGAGCAATGCATTTTAGGCCAGTCACTCACAGTACAGGTGAAATACCCTACTTTGGTAATCCTGCTGATGTCAGTCACTGTGAAATACACCTTTGGGGAAAAAGTGCTCCGGTAATGCCTGTAGTGCGTACTATAACTGCATAGTACTGTAATGCAATAAACTAGTTAGGGAGGGGTTTAACTCCCAGACATGACAGGTGTGTGTGTGTGTGTGTGTGTGTGTGTGTGTGTGTGTGTGTGTGTGTGTGTGTGTGTGTGTGTGTGTAATTCGTATCCTGTATAGAGATGAGTGTGTGGCCAATGTGGAGGAAGTTTTGCTCATTACTTTAATGGTGGCCTTACTATATAGCACAATGTCAACCATACAGGGATAACAGATGCAAATTAGCTGGGAGGCTGGGGTGCAAATCCATACCTATACATGTGACATCAAGGCCAGGAAATCCAAATTAGCAACCCCACTATTACCCAGAGCACACACTCAACCCATGTGTCATATGCACACACATGCCTAGGCAACAGCCAATATGTGGTCAGTACACTGCATATTGCCCATTGATAGTAACTATGCAGTGATAGCAATGGGTTACAGAGGGCATGCCACCCTGCCCATCTGTCCAATATGCACGTACATGCAGACAGCGCACCTCCACCATGTTCCCCAATGGACACCTGCACCACCTATAGTGCCTTCACATGTGACTCACAATGGACATACCATGCCTGACAACATACCCTGTATGGAGAGATGACACTGACATTAGGGAATGCTGTTGCCATGCTATCAATGTAGGTGAAGGGTAAACCTGCTGCCCATTACCAGTACCTGCCACAGGTGGGCAAGACTGGCACACCTGATGATAATCTGTGTTCAAAACATGGGCCAGACACCCCAGGTATACCCATTGCCTACCCTTGTACAGCCTGCTGGCACAGTTGACCACTACACACCCATGTAGACATGCACCCATGCATGTCAGAACTGGCACCCTGTATGTTCATGTGTGTGTGTTGGATGCTGTGTATGTCCACAACCACACTCACTACCACCCCCCCAGGGCATACTTAAGCATGCTGTCTGATGTCTGGCATCTCCTCATACTCTTTGCCCATATGGCCTCCATATGACCCATGCGGTGCATGTGATACCTGCACAATGATGTGTTGTGGCAATCCCACTACTGCTGAGTTGCACTCCTGGCCCTGCCAAGTGTGTCAATGTGTGTGTGTGTCCCTGTGTGAGTGTGCCTGTGTTGACACCGGCACCTGTTCATGCCGACAGGCACGTGTATGACACCTAACATATATCTACCATATCCCTGTTGCAGAAGTCACTCACCCACACATATATGTTCTGAGTGCTCCACATCAGGTAACCCATATGGTGCATCCAATAACTGCATCAAACTGTGATAGCACTACATAGTTGTCGGGGGTTTGATACCCTGTGCTGGTAGGTATGTGACACAAACATGCTTCAGTTTTTCCCTCCCAACCCTCCCTGACATGTATCTGCCTCTGTCTGCCTCCCTCACTCCCTCTCTGGTGGATGTGGAGACCCACACCCGCCTTGCTTAGGCAGCAGCGTGTGTATTTTATGTAATGCTCATGATCAGCTGATGGCCTCTGCATGAATTGCTGCCCTCCACTAGCTGATTGCATGTGAAACAGCTGTGGTAAAAATCCCATAGCCAATGGCATGGAAACACACTCCAACATCTAAGAAGATCATGGTGGTGTTTGGCCTTTGCAGTCACTGTGAGCAGGAACTAGATTTGATGTTTGGCAAACAACATCCCAGATGGCAAACAACATCCCAGATGGACTGGGGATTTAGCTCTAACAACATACACTTTGGAAAAAGGGCAACCAACAGGAGGGGGATGTTCCTGACCTGACTACAGACTGTAAGTGCTGCTATACTGCATTTGGAGTAATGTTGGTTTAACAGTGTTTATCTGGATATGCCTGTCGTACATGTCGCAATACCTTCCATGTCAGTTCCATGTATATGAGGAATCCCCATCTGCAGGGTCATCTGCATACTGGGCAGTGTTGTGCCTATGGTTACATGTGTTAGCTACAGTGCATCAATCTGTGGAATGCAGAAGGTAGTGTGAGGATTGCAGTCTGTAGATGGTGAAGGTCGTGACAGTTACTGACTTCATATCCCTCATAGGACATATGTTGCAACAAACTCTGTTACAATGGAAAATATATGTGGTTATCACAGCAACGTGTCTATACTGGCCCTGTGTATGTGCTGTCACCCACACCTCTGTCAACCTTTGTACATATGGCATGCATGAAGTGGTGCATATGTGCTGTACACCATAAATAATGTGATCATATCTGAAAACAAGCCAGTGATATATCAGATTGCTACACATGCCATGTACAGTAGTGGTTATATTTCATGACATAAGCTGGACATTCTGTGGATGATTGTACAGTACTGAGGTCTGTGTATTGATGGTGAATGTTGGCAGTGTGTGTATTGTTAACATGTACTTCAGCCTGTGTACAGACTGTGGTAGATGTTATTGTTCTAGCTCCCCTTCTCTCAGATGTTACATGCTGCCCCACTGTATGGTACCATTTTGCCTTACATGTTTGTAGGGCCATACACACACATGTCCTATGCCACAGACAGCCATCATAACAAACTGTGTAGCAGCCCAGTATATGTAGGGTTATTCTGTGAGTGGCACATATGAGGATGGTGTAGAACAGATATTCCATATACTGTAATATTATGCTAGCTTACCATATGTGGCTGTGGCTATGTTCACATTGGTTGTGGTTATGCACTGTCACACAGGTGTATCTAACCCTGTGCTGTTACATGGCTGTCATGCCTGCCATATATGCAGGTACATGTGCATTACCCCATACAAGATGTAGGCCAGTGTTGAGGCAGTCTGCCTGTAGCCTGCCCAGTGCATTGTTACATGCCTATCAGCTTAGTGTACTTAACCAGTGGGATGTTATGTGCAGATACTTGCCAGATGTACTGCTATTGGGCCTCCCTTAAATGTCATGTATGTCAGACAGAGCAGTGGGATGCTGTACAGATGTATGTCAATATCTAGTGGTTGGTATGTGTCCATGGCACCCCTGTACCAGCAGTCATTATGTGTCAGGCCAGACAGGAGTGTATGAATCCAACACCTATGTTGCCAAATGTATACCAATTGTTATGTGTTATACCCATCTACATGGCTGTCTACATCCATATTGTCAGGCCTGGTACACATGTGGTGCACAAAGGGATCATGTGTATACCTCTGGACTGTACAGGGTGTGTCTGAAGTTCCACATATAGTGGCCAATATCTCTGCTGCACTCCACTGGGATATTACATGCTAGCAGCAGTACCATACAATGATTTCCTTAGGATGTCTGTTAGTAGCCAATGACACATATGTTATAAGCAGATGTCAGCAGCCACACAAATCATGTCTGTGAAGACAATCTCAATGGTAGCAGCAACAGTCTAGTAATATACCTGCTATACATACCTGTCATCCCCTTGCACTACGACTTTGGGACTGTAGGGGCTGGTGTATGACTACACTCCATGTCCAGGACATATGGTGGAAATAAATGTACATATACTTATCCAGATAGCCATATATATATATATATATATATATATATATATATATATATGTGTGTGTGTGTGTGTGTGTGTGTGTAACTACACATGTACTACATTGAATTACCACTGTAATGGCAACCATCCACTATAAATCCCTACAGCATGTGGGCGTGGTCTCTTTACATTTCCTGTGTGATGGACATACGTCCTGTGTGTGGGTATCAGTGATACAGGCAGCAGGTAGCAATACCTCTTATAGGAGAATCTGCACACTCAGAGTGGACACATATTTGTAGGAGGATCAGGAACTACAGACAGACTGTGGGTAGAGTTGTGTAATGCTTTGCATAGTACTGGCATTACAGGGTGTGTGTGTGTGTGTGTGTGTGTGTGTGTGTGTGTGTGTGTGTGTGTGTGTGTGTGTGTGTGTGTGTGTGTGTGTATACATACTAGTGTACCTTGGAATGCAGTCTGTCTGCATAGCTCACTACTGTGGGCCTAACCTCTTGCTGGACAGAGGTATACCTATCATGTGTTGTCCATCCACCACACAGGTCCTGTGTCAGATATTACACTGGCAGTGTGTGTGTGTTGTGTGCTATTAGTGCATGTCTACATTTATGTCTATATCTAACCTCAATTCCCTGACTAAGAGTATGTTGCAGACTATCTTGTAACACCAGCACCTTGCTTAGTGTATGGCAATAGTGTTCCACATATGTGCCTGTGTTCCAGCCTCTGTCCCCCATCTACATACCAAGCTTTGCACATATGTCATGCTGTTGAGGGTTGTTCTGTAGTGGTCTGTGAGTATATCACACTGCCATTGCTGTCATTAGTCCATTGCTGTTGTATCCCCCACTCATACAGTGGGGCTGGGGCCATAAATGTGTGGGCGTTACCTACACAATGCATGTGTGCCCTTATGCACTGCAGAGGCCAGTGTATGTAACAGTGTTGTTATGATAGCACCTAGTTATGCCAATTTATTTATGCAAGTTTGGGAGATGGCCAATATTTTTGGAAGCATTTTTGCGAAGAATATTATAAAAATGTTGAGATTTATTGATGTTATTCTAATAATTTGGAAAGGTTCTGTGGAAGAATTAGAAGTATTTTTAAAAAATATCAATAATGTGTGTTTATATATTAAATTTACCCATACTTATAGTAAGGAAAAAATTAACTTTTTAGATCTTACTATTTATAAAAAGGATGGAAAATTAGTTTCAAAAATTTACAAAAAAGAATGTCAAAATAACATGTATTTACATTACTCCAGTTTACATCCTAAGAAGATGAAATGGAATATTGTGAAAGGTCAGATTAATAGAATTAGTAATTTAACAAATGATGAAAAAATTTTTTATAAAGAAGCAAATAGTTTTTGCGATAGGATGAGTAACAGAGGGTATCCTGAATATATGTTAAATAAAATTATGAACTAAGAAGTTCTTAAATAATGTTATGATAGATGAAGTCCACACAGAACATAGTACGGATTTCATGACAGCTTTAGCGGTAAAAAATAGCACTGATTCTTATGAGATTAAAAACATTATCAGAAATAATTAGGCGTCTTTAAAGGCAATAAAGATCTTTTACAGAAATTAGGAGACAAACCCCGATTTGTGCAAAAGAGAGCTAAGAAATTTAAAGATTTTTTTCAAATCAAGTTAAATAAACATAAGGCAATAGAAGAGAAAAAAGGTATGTTTAAATGTTTTAATTGTAATTATTGTTAATTTTTATTTACAGATAGTAATGAAATTTTAATAGGGAAAACCATAGTAAGAGTTCCGGGCAAATTTACTTGTAAGTCTAAAAATGTAGTTTATTTATTAGTGTGTTTAGAATGCATGTCGTTCTATATTGGTAGAACAAGTAGAGAATTATATAGAAGGATATACGAGCATCATTATGCGATAGGTAGAGATGATGCTAAAAATGCATTGAGTAAACATTATATGGAAAATAAATGTAAAAACAATTTTAAATGTTTAGTTATTGATGCAATTCATCCCAAAGTCACAAATATTAATATTGAAGAAGAGTTGGGTTGGCTTGAATACTGCTGGCAAGTGAGATTAAATGCATGTTTTCCCCCTGGACTAAATAATAGAGAATAATTCATTATGTATTTAAAAAGAAAGGGGCTTAAACATTAGCATTTTATGAGTTCTTGTCTTTTTAACTAATCAACTTTTTTAACTAATCAACTTTTTTAAACTTTAATTAATGGTTTAATTATGTTTTAATTGATGTTAAAATGGTATTTAAATGTATTGCATTTGTTCAACCACCAGTCTGAAGAAATCTCCGTTACTAGGAGATGAAAGCGCTCACTTGTGGTTGAGTTCTGGAGTGTTTCGTGTTCGGAATAAATCTTGGATTATACCTTTTGTGCAGTGTCTGTCAACGCTTTTTACTTTTGGAATTTGACTGGTGATTTTAGCGTTTCTTGCTGCTCTTTTTGGATTTGTGTTTTTTGGTTGCAGTTTTGACAGGCATGGAGAGAGGTGTGGCTTCTATAGGCTCTACAGGCTTTACAACTGTTTCCGCCGGTTGTGTTCTGAATGGCACGCCGAGCGGTTCATTCATAGTGAATGAAGAAGGCATGGTTAATGCTGTAAACAAACATTCTAAAAAAGTTGTTTTCAGCAATAATGAAGAAGACATTCTAAAAGGATGTTTAGCTTCACTGTCTAACCCGTTTGCCAGTGGTGATAGAAATGTTGTACAGCCGGAAATGAGTACGAGTACCGGCGTTAACATTCGAGAGTTGTTTAACGGGTTAGAGAAAGATCTTATGACAGTTATATGCTTACAATGGGATAATTTGTTCTTTGAAAACAGCTTGAAAGCCCAACAGGTACCGAGGGGGCTAAGAGTAAAAAATTTACCTGTGGGGAAAGACCTGCCAAAGGAATTCACTGACAAATGGTTAAATATAAATCAAAAGGTGGGTTTACAATATATGGAGCTATTATATGAAGTCAATACTATTAGATTACAAGAACTAACTGTTAAAATAAAAGGAAATCATGATATTTTGAAAGATAATACCTCCAGAGACAATTTTGTTAGCAAAATGGTGCAGATTCAAGAAAAAACTACATAAGTTGAATGATGAGTTATGTCAAAGAAAGAGTAAAAAATTTCTTAGAGACAAGAACGAATATGCAAATGGCATGGCTTCAGCATATGGGCTGAGGCTTGAAACAAATGTTAATGAAAATGTGCAAAATTAGTCCGATATGGTAAATAAAGTTGTTGGAGCAGAAGCAAGCCTATTAAGGAGGTCGGAAAGACTTGGGAATAAAAATCAGATTTTAACAGTGGCGGCAGTCCATGCCAATATGGCAGGGGAAACAATACAACATGCAAATGAACCAGTACTTAAAGCCAAAACCAAAGAAAACTGTAGGAACAAAACTAATGAAGAAATGCATCATAAAGTGAATGAGAACAAGCAGGTTATTGAAGTATATCAAAGAGTAGACAATCGAAATAGAACTTGGGCCCAAGTGACAGCAGATGGATATAAAGATAAAACACATTACAACAAACAACAGCAAACAAACTGGGGGGGGGGGGGAGAAAAGCTCCAAAGAAGAATTGGAATTACCATCAAAAACAGTGGAAGACATAAATAATGTCAATTTCAAAATTGTTAATTTGTGTGAGAAACATATTTCCTATGAAGAATGCTGTGTGCTGAGCAAAGGATGGAATTTTGCTCCTGCACAAAGGGCAAATAAATTGACTATGATTAATGAATTAAGGGACTATGTTAGAAAGTTAAATTTCAGACTTCTTTTTGGAAGTCAGAGATCAAATAGCTGCGATTTTTATAAACCCAGCTGTTATAATCCACCTCTGTGTAAAGAATTAGAAATGTTTTTGAATGTATGCGAAATGCAGATGTCTGAAATGTTAGAAAATGATTCTAAATTTAAGTATTACAATTTAACAAGAAGAGAAAAAGAGTGTTTTGATGCCCTATTGAAAAATGATAATATACTAATTTTCAAGGCAGATAAAGGAGGGACAATGGTTCTGATGGAGAGACAAGATTATGAAAATAGAATGAAGGAATTGTTATCCGATTCTAATTTCTATAAACCAGTCAATATGACTGAGGTTAGAAAAGGTTTTTCTCTGATAGAATCATGTATAACAGAGTGGTTTTACGCTGGGAGAATCGATGACAAGATAAAATGGAATATTACTAATAATAACCCTAAAGTAAGTAGGATTTTTGGTATACCAAAAATCCACAAAAATATTGACTGCCCTCCATTAAGACCAATAGTTGTTAATAAGAATAGTAAGTCTGAGGGTATGTCCATTTTTGTGGATAGACATCTACAAAAGGTAGTACCAAATGGTACAATGTATATAAAAGACAGCTATGATTGTATGAAGAAATTGAATGATTTAAAAGTCTCTGCTGCAGATATATTAGTAACTCTTGATATAAATTCTCTCTATACTATGATTCCCAACAAGGAAGGTATGGAAATGGTTAGAATGGGATTGTTGCAATCTAAAACATTTTCTACAAACACTGTAAGCTTGCTCATGGAAATGATAGATCTTGTTTTGTCTTATAATTTTTTAGAATTTTATGATGAATTGTTTGTACAAGTCAATGGGGTGGCTATGGGTGCTGCGTTAGCACCTAGTTATGCCAATTTATTTATGCAAGGATGGGAGATGGCCAATATTTTTGGAAGCATTTTTGCGAAGAATATTATAAAAATGTTGAGATTTATTGATGATATTCTAATAATTTGGAAAGGTTCTGTGGAAGAATTAGAAGTATTTTTAGAATATATCAGTAATGTGTGTTCATATAGTAAATTTACACATACTTATAGTAAGGAAAAAAATAACTTTTTAGATCTTACTATTTATAAAAAGGATGGAAAATTAGTTTCAAAAATAAAAAAAAAAGAATGTCAAAATAACATGTATTTACATTACTCCAGTTTACATCCTAAGAAGATGAAATGGAATATTGTGAAAGGTCAGATTAATAGAATTAGTAATTTAACAAATGATGAAAACATTTTTTATAAAGAAGCAAATAGTTTTTGCGATAGGATGAGTAACAGAGGGTATCCTGAATATATGTTAAATAAAATTCTGAACGAAGACGTTCTTAAAAGAAATAATGTTATGATAGATGAAGTCCACACAGAACATAGTACGGATTTCATGACAGCTTTAGCGGTACAAAATAGCACTGATTCTTATGAGATTAAAAACATTATCAGAAATAACTGGGCCATCTTTAAAGGCAATAAAGATCTTTTACAGAAATTAGGAGACAAACCCAGATTTGTGCAAAAGAGAGCTAAGAATTTTAAAGATTTTCTTCAAATCAAGTTAAATAAACATAAGGCAATAGAAGAGAAAAAAGGTATGTTTAAATGTTTTAATTGTAATTACTGTCAATTTTTATTTACAGATAGTAATGAAATTTTAATAGGGAAAACCATAGTAAGAGTTCCGGGCAAATTTACTTGTAAATCAAAAAATGTAGTTTATTTATTAGTGTGTTTAGAATGCATGTCCTTCTATATTGGTAGAACAAGAAGAGAATTATATAGAAGGATATACAAGCATCATTATGCGATAGGTAGAGGTGATGTTAAAAATGCATTGAGTAAACATTATATGGAAAATAAATGTAAAAACAATTTTAAATATTTAGTTATTGATGCAATTCATCCCAAAGTCACAAATATTAATATTGAAGAAGAGTTGGGTTGGCTTGAATACTGCTGGCAAGTGAGATTAAATGCATGTTTTCCCCCTGGACTAAATGATAGAGAAGAATTCATTATGTATTTAAAAAGAAAGGGGCTTAAACATTAGCATTGTTATGAGTTCTTGTCTTTTTAACTAATCAACTTTTTTAACTAATCAACTTTTTTAAACTTTAATTAATGGTTTAATTATGTTTTAATTGATGTTAAAATGGTATTTAAATGTATTGCATTTGTTCAACCACCAGTCTGAAGACATCTCCGTTGCTAGGAGATGAAAGCGTTCACTTGTGGTTGAGTTCTGGAGTGTTTCGTGTTCGGAATAAATCTTGGATTATACCTTTTGTGCCGTGTCTGTCAACGCTTTTTACTTTTGGAATTTGACTGGTGATTTTAACATTTCTTGCTGCTCTTTTTGGGCTTGTATTATTAAGTATAGGTGGGGAGCACCATAAATGACCTAGGCTGTTATAAAATATGGGGGTATCAGGGGTGAGCTCCACAAGGTATGTGGATGTACAGTACCGTATACTCCACCTATATTAACATTACTTACATGGCTTCGGGTACTGCAAGCCGACTGCCTCCTGCCATACAGACTGTTCTATGCGTTATGCCTTGTTATGTACCAGGTGCAACCCATTTGATCACAAAACGTCTTTACCTCTTATGGAGTTTGTACAGAGTGTAGATCGAGGCTACTGAATTACACACCTGCAGTACATACTGTTGATTGTGTGGTACCCTGTGGCCCAGTCTGTCTGCACTATTGTACATTCTGAAGGGCATGGTCTGGACAGCAACAGTTGTGAACCTTTCCAGACTACTGTATTAGTGTAACTGTTTTACAGATGCATTACTCCATTTATATGGTTGTCAGTATTTGAACAGCTATATGATATGGCATATAGAACTGTTATAGTACACAATTAAAGGATTCCCATTTCTGCAAACCTGTGTGTGTTGTCTTTCCCATGACCTTTCTATGAGTATACGTTGCAGGCAATGATTGACATTAGTATGTGTCGCCCATACAGTGTCCAGTTGTTCAAGTGTTAACTGTAGGCGTGGTGGCTGTTCCATATTGTGTGCACCTTCTACATATGTATCTTACTGTACATATATCTGCGTGTGTATGTGTAGTCATGTGTATATGTATATATATATATATATATATATATATATATATATATATATATATATATATATATATATAGATATATATGATGGCTTCCACATATTACATGTCCTATGGGAGGCAGACTGTACTTGGTAGTGTATTGCAGGGCGCATGTGTTTGACTGTGGGGGGATGCCTATTCATATAAGACATATAGTGTGTGGGGCCTCTCAACTCCATTAACGGTGCATGTGAACATAGGTGTATTTTTTAATCTGCAATTGCTATCTACAGATGTATGGCCATATATACCTATATAGATATAGTTATCTGCTAACAGATATATAAGTATATGTGCATAGATAGTGATATATATGTATATAGTGTTAGTAAAACAACATATATATTTATATGTATGTATATCTATACATATATGGGTATGTTGTATCTGTTAAGGTTGCAATATAGTTACACACGCAGACATCTAGATGTTGGTATACATTCTCTGTACTTTTGCATGACAGGGACTGGCTGATATGTTTCTGAAACATTGAACATCTGTGTACCTGTCATGGGTTAGTGGTACATCACTTTGTCTAGGGTGTGCAGGGTCCTTGGCTTGAGCCTTACAAGAGCTGTTTATTTTGTTGTTGGACAGAACATGGCCCGTTGGATAGAGAGTGATTAAGGCACCTTAAAGCAGTTGTAAGCAGGTTTGCGCAGGTTTGCATGGAGCTAAGCACTGCCTACACAGGTTAAGCAATTTAGAAGCTAACTGAGTGTATGAAAACATAACTGGAGGTTAGCAGTGCTTACTATCACACAAACCTGCGCAAACCCACTTACAACTGCTTTAAAGTGCCGTACTCACTCTGTATCCAGCGGGCTGTGTTCTGACCAGCAACAAAATAAACAGCTCCTGCAAGGCTCGAGACCAGGACCCTGCACACCATACACAAAGAGATTTACCACGAAGCCATGGCAGATATGCATAATTATGATGTTTACAAATACATACCATCCAGCTCAGGTATACAACACTACAGGGAATGTATTCCACCACGTAAATGTGTTTATGTGTTATATATATTCATCTTTAAGTGTATATAACATATCTATATATTTAGATATAGGTATAGAAAAAAAAAATATATATATATATATATATATATATATATATGTGTGTGTGTATATATATATATATATATATATATATATATATATGTATGTGTGTGTGTGTGTATATATATATATATATATATATATATATATATATATATATATGCCAATAAATACATATATACATAAATATGCATGCATCTGTAGATATATATGTATATATCCACATGCCCACATATATACAGCACTAGGAATGCATATATGTCAGCATATATATGGCTCACCTTTCAAAGGGAGAAATCTATGTGCCCGAAAGATGTAAGGCCAAAAGTATATTCACAACATTGCACAATCTTGCAATACATGCATCGAATATGCAATGAGCGAATATCACTATGCATTCACTCATGACAGATTAGGCAATTTGGTTGCAGATGCCACGATAGTGGGGTTGGGGAATAATTTCCTAACCCCACTGTAGTGCAAACTAGGAGTTAGTATATCACAGTAGAGGGGTTGTGGGGGGCCCAGTCCTTCAGAGGGGATTGCAGGGGGGCATTCCCCCTGGAATTACGATATGTATTCCAACTTGCGGTTTGAGAGTCAGCGAAGGTGCCTTTAAAAATGCAATGTTTTTAACTGTGGTGCAGTAAGAAATGATGGGTTAGTCCTTTCAGTTTGCAGAAAGGGACGCTCAATGGAATGATTGTCTCCCTGTCAAAGGTGAACACATATATATCAATATAGGTATATATGGACATACATCTGTAGATGGAACTGGGAATGTAACCACAACATATATGTCCGCATGCACCATTGATGGGTTTGAGAGACCCAAACAACATACATCTAGCATGGATAGGTATCCTCCCCCTGCCAAACACATCTGGCCTGCAATACAATACCAACCTTAGCAGATACCATAAGCAGGACCCTACATGACAAGGGCAGTACATGTTAACAGTACTCCATCCCACCTGTAGGATGTCAGGCTGGCATTACTAACATATTATGCAGTACAGTCAAGTGACATGTCATGCTTGGGGGAACCCCCTGCACAGGTGCAGCAAGTAGTTGGGATCCCTCATACATTCCAATAGCCCTACACCTGACAATGGATTCACCAATGTTGGCAGGGACGACCACAAATCCACCATGTCAGCTGGGAACTACCACCTAGTAGCCTGATGACCCTGGTCTGCAGGGACATGGAGCATATCAACAATGAACCCTTTGCCAATGTCACTGGTAATCTTAACACATGGGACCCCACCCATGTTGGACTTGTCAAAAGCAGAGAATACAACCTGAACCTGGTATACCTCCTTTACCCAATCATGACAGGTGTAGATGAGGGTTAGGAGGTGCACAATGTCTATGTAGATGATAGCAGGCTTTTGTACACCATCCTACATGTAGGAATTTGTGTATTTGTTAAGGGATCTTCTTCCGTTCACAGAATATGTTTCCACCAGGACTGCTTGGCATATGCCAACATCCAAGAGGTGCCATCCCATGGACATACAGTCCTTCACAGGTCATAGATGTGTCAATGCCCTCCTCCACACTGTTGAGGTATACAGCACTACTGGGATTGCTATAACTCACTGGTTGTGGCTGTTGTGGACACAGCCACCATTATTGCAGTTACTGTTGCATCTATCCCCCCACATAGCTGTCTGTAATACTGTACAGTGTATGTGATCAGGTTGTTAGTTGTTGTTTACACCATTCACAGTAGTTGAGTGCCTCACACCCTCTTAAGGGTAGGCCTATGCCACCGGCATTGGCACGCACATGTTACTTAGGTGAGGATCGCAGTAGAGTGGGGAGAGGGACTTACACTCTGCTGTTAGCATGTTCAGTGTCATCCACATTGCAGATTGCATATATAGCACTGTGCGGTTGTGCCTATCCTGTCTTGGTGGGATTACATGTGCAACAGATGTGTTACCTGCATGGGGACATACCTCTATGTGTACAGTCTTGTACATGTACTACATCCAAACCAAAGGCACTGTGTGTTGTACCCACTCATGACATGTGTACCACCAACTACACTTACTGGTGTCCACTTTAGAAGGCCTGCTGACACCACTACACCTATCAGCCATGTGACACATGGACAAACACAACACAGTCAGAATAGATACTGGTGACAACAATACAACATTGTTAATTACAGCTATGATGCATCATGGCTGCACAACTACACCTTCCAAGATATTGGCATTTCACTTTACTGCTGACAACATGCTACACATCATTCCATTGCTACATTGTTGTACAGTCACCCAGTGCATCAGTACCATGTTAGCCTGTCCCTGCATCTATGTTATGGCTGTCAGGAAGTGGCACAGATATCATCATATGCACAGGGTGTGTTGGCTTGCCAGAGGCCTAGGATGAGTCATACAATTGACAACATGGGTATGTGTGTGTGTGTGTGTGTGTGTGTGTGTGTGTGTGTGTGTGTGTGTGTGTGTGTGTGTGTGTGTGTGAGGGCCGAGTACTGTTATGGGCCACTGGAGATGTGCTGTGTGCAGGTATGTGGTTGCCCTACATTTGTTGTTTATGTGTGTGTGTCTGCATGCACACAGTTGCTCCATGTGTCTGACCTATACAGGGAATTGTGAGACAGCTGCAGACTATACATGGCAAGGTTTGCAGTTCACCGTCTCCGGTCACGGACATGGGACCTGTGCCTGGCAGGAGTGCTACAGGCAGTATCAGGTACAAAGCCAGACTGAGTACTGTCTCCTGAGTTTGACAGACATCCACTGGATCCAGGTCCCTCCTGGGACTGGCCAGGGCCATGTGCACGTGGTCTGCTATGACAGTCTGTGGACAGCCCCCCCACAGTGCTGGGGCTGGTACTGCCATTACAGGAATGGCTGTGACTGGTTGGACGTCTACAGTGACCTCCAGATGCTGGTGTTGCTAGCATATGTCCACATGGCTGTTGCAACCATCCCGCCCTGCCTTGACGCATGGACATGACATTGTGGATGAGATCCAATGTCTCACCCCACTGTCTATCCATGACCTCCATGTAATTACAGATGGCACTTGCTAGGTCATGGATGCTGTCAGTCACAGAGGTGTAATGAGCCCTCTGCACACTTAGAACCTGCCTGGTGTACCATTCCATTCATGCCTGTGCCTCCATGACAGTCTGGAACATGCGTGTGGTTGAAATAAATGTGGCACGTCTGCCAGGGACATGATGACCAGCAGTACTCCAACTAGCACCCCTAAACATGTGCCTATGTGATACCCCACCAGACATCTGGCTATTGCTGCTGTGTCCTGACACACGTGCCATAGATACCACACTGTCCTGGCCAATGCCAACCGTAGGCTGTCCCTCAGCTAAGGCCAACAGTGATGAGGTATGTAGAGGCAGTGTGACTGTGTGCGTGGATGGGGTGGATACATGTGGGATGTCAATTGGTGGCCCAGCAGCAGGCCCTACCAACCCTTCCTGTGCCTCAACACACCTATCCTCATGGTGACTATCTGTATCAGTGACATCATATTCCCTGCGGGGGGGGACCCTGCCCCACCTTGCCACCTGTAAGGGAAAACAAGGAATAGACTGTAAGACCTGAACAACACTGCTAAACAGTACATACACACACACACACACACACACACACACACACACACACACACACACACACACACACGTGTGCAGACATGGCCACACACACAAACATACACACATGCAGTCGACATACATGGCAACCCATACACCCCACCAGACAGCACCTACAGACAGCTCCTGCACCCCATAACACACACAGTAGCAGGCGATGGTGCACTACAGTATCACACATACCTGTAATTACACACATGTCAGCATGCAGGACATGTGGCGCTCAACAGCATGCTGTAGTCAATCCCCATTACCAACATTTTACATGACTGTGATGCATGGTTTCTGTTTGTAGGTGATGGCCCTCTCCCTGGAACTCACTGCACACATGTCCACAGCATTGCTGTGCATCTGTTCAGCACCCTGTCATGCACTGTGCACCATATCTCATGGGTGCACACACCATTGCAGGATATGTATCTGTGTGTCAGTTGTGTTTCTGCTGCTGCTCACACCCTCTGTGTGTTTCTGGATCACGTGTGGACACGTGTTTATTGAATGCATGATGTGTGTTCACATATGTCATCATCAGTGGTGCATGTATGCGTGACAGACTACCATTAGACCAATCACAGACACAATGTACTGTACCTATGGTGAGTGTAGAGACTATTATTGACCATGATTGAGCTCTGGCTGATGTTGCTTGTGGTACACATTAGTTCATAGGTGAGTACTGGTCTATTGGTTCTGGGGCTTACATAAGCCTAGCCACAGGGGTTCCCAGCCATGCACCACCCACTAATGTTATTTCCCCATGTCCCTGTCAGGCTGTGGCACAGACATACTACCCAGGGTGAATTTCCCATTTCTCATCCTATTGCCAAGTGCTTCTGTAAAGAGGGCCAATGAGTTGCATTGCCTTGACATGCAAGGGTAGTCCATTCCAGAGTGTGGGGATTCCCCAGGACAGGGCCCTATCCCTCCAGTATTTTTCTGTGTAATGTTTTGATGAGGTTTAGGACTCTGGAGCATGTATTAACAGAGGGAGTGGGATGTCTTTATATGTAGCATGTTCAACTGCTCTGTGTATGACATAGCTGTATATGTTTGGCAGATGTCAGCTGTGCCTGGGCAATGTGCACTGGAGTGTAGCCACAGTTGTCTGAGATGGACTGTGTATTGCATGTGTTTGAGGCTGGTAATCCTGTTAGTGAGGGGTGTGCTGTGTCAGTGCACATGTACAGCCTGCATTATGGGTAGGTGTGTTAGATGTGTACATGGCCTACACCTTGACTATGACATGTACAGTGAATTGCCAAGCATAACTTTAACCTATATTCACTGGCATCCCACCGCTGGCTTGCTGGTATCCCAGAGGTGCCTACATTGAAATGGGATAGAGTTGATGTCTGTGGCCACAGCTGTGGCATTGCTACAGGGTGGTTGCAATATTACAGTACAACAACAGCTGAAGTCCACAGTACTACAGATTATGCATTATTGCTTATCGGTACTACACAGCAACATACCCCACATCTCACATATGCATAATCTAGCTGTACAGATGCATACATTACAGTGTTCTACTGATATGCCCTGGAATCTTACCTGCATGATTCATGTCTGGTGTGTGTGTAGCACCCACCACCATGACTTTATACGTCTGTAGCTCTTGTGGGCGGGCAGGTGCTACCAGGCTCATGAGCAGCTCTTCCACTCTGTTGAGGGGGGGGTGGATGTTATGGCCCTCCCCTGTTGCAAGGTAGTCACCCCGCTCGACAGCAGCTTGGTTATGTATTTGGCGGAGCAGGTCACTACAATGGTGGTGGACCTGCTCATACGTATGGCTATGCATCCCCACCTCATTCACCCTGTGGACCACATCATTCCACATGGCTGTTCTCTCCTGCTGGTCCTGGCTTGTCCATGAGAACAACAGCTGGTAGTTGTGGATGATGCTGGTGATTATAATCTCCTCCTCAGTGACACTGTAGGTGGAATTCCTCAGTTGTGCCATACTCCCTGAAAGACGTAATGATGGAAATATGTCTGAGCAACTCATATGTCAAGTTTACCATAATACAATACATATATCAGTCTCCCACCATCATATCAGCTTCAATATAATGTTCACACTACGCTAGTGGTATGTGTCCGGTATGTGTACCATTGGGTCATATATTGTATTGTACAACACTTTCTGCTTGTGTTTGTAGACATGATCCCTGTGGGGACACTAGAGTTGCTGGGCTGTTAAAGGGTGTTTCACCTGCATGCCATTGTCACTGCCACTATGTTTCCACATATGCATGTGGTAGGCCTGCTATGTGATTGCTACACACCTGCCATTCTGTGATATTGGGGATATCTATGCATGCTGTTGGACATGATCTGGGATTGTGTGGACTATTACAGCCCACATATGTTCCATGACAGTTACACACCAGTATGTGAAGGGGTTATTTGCCAGCAGGAACACCACTCCAACCTAATGTGCACATGTTACCAGTCCACATCACATCTGTGACCCACCAAGTAACCTCATAATCTACTGTTCCATCACTACCTTCATGTGGAACCACCTCAGGGGATGGTGCCCCAGATCCATGGAGCACAC
>NC_056741.1:118591946-118596946 GCF_019279795.1 Protopterus annectens | reverse complement strand
AATGTATCTTGCTGTTCTTACAGGGTTTCTGTGTACATAGTACTTTTTCATGGAATGTTGTCTGTCTGCATAGCTCTCAACTGTGGGCCTATCCATATCATACCAGAGGGATTGGCTGTTAGGTTTTGTCTGTGCACCACACAGGTATTGTCCCAGATATATCTGTGGCATTCTGTCTGTTGAGTGCTATCAGTACATGGCTACATCCATTTGTATTCCAATATCATATCCCTGCATAAGGATATGCTGCAATGAATCCTGTAACACCAGCAATTTTCAGGGTGTGTAACAGCAATAATGCAAATATGGCCCTATATTCCTGCCTCTGTCCTCAACATATATGCCAGTCTTTGTCCTGCTGTGATACAGAAAGGGTTGTTAGGTAATGGCCTATCATTATTTACTGCTAGCCGTACTGCTATTATCCTGGTCATGTCATCAACTTCCACACCAACTGCTGGGCCAAGTCCATATATATGGGGGCAACAGCTGGAGAACACATATGTGCACTTGTACATTCCAGAGGCAAGTGTGTGGTACACAGTGTTCCTTGCCCTTGTACAGCCTTTTATGGGGGGGCAGTTCTATGTCATTAACCTAGGCTATGGCACCTTTTCAGGGATATAACTGTTAAGACAAGGATCATTTAGTGTGATAGTGAGATGTTAGGTTAAGCAATGTTATGTACAAGATACTCTGACATTAACACAAGTGCTACTTTTCCCCCTAGAGCTTGACTACAGGGTGCAATTGGAGGCTGCTGAACTACATCTGTAATTGTTGATTGTTATGTATCCGGAAGGCAAATCCTGTTTCTATTGTTGTACTAATTGAAGGCCTTGGCCTGGACAGCATAGTATGGTATATGTACACATTGCTTGCATCTACTGTTTTGTGCGGGCCTTGCATTCATGACTGATTACATATTTCAAACCTTATGTGGTGTCAATACTGGCATACATTATTGTTTAGTACAGGAATAAAGGTTATCTGTGTATGCATACCTGTGTGTTGTGTCATGTCCTTTGAATTGTGAGTGAGTATATGTTTAATGTCAGTATTCTCATTTGTGGGAATGGTTGCCACACTACACATTTCACAGGTGCCAGTTGAAGGGCTTGTGACTGAGGGATATACTTTGCACCCAGTACTTCCACACTACTTCTACATATGTATGGCTACTGATACCTTTTGTTTGTGTATATGTGTATATACCTATATATATATATATATATATATATATATATATATATATATATATATATATATATATATATGTCATATGGCTATATCTATTTATAGGTATCTATAGATATATGCATCTGTATCCATATATATATATATATATATATATATATATATATATATACACACATACATATGAACATATGTATGTATCTATATACAATAGATGTTATATGATTATTTGTGAGTCATACATTAATATATATATATATATATATATATATATATATATATATATATATATAGCTATCTGTCTACATTTACAGATATATATCTGTCCATATGTCCATACATGTCCTGCTCATATTTTGGCCTATTCCTTATTCACTTGGCGATTGTCATGGATGATCGCAGCATTGAAGTCAGTAACTAGTGGCAACACTTTTGTGTTTCCGACTTCATCTCCTTTTACATATGTGTTCTAATACATATAACTGTGTAACTAGCAACATTTTAAGTGTATCAGAGCATTAGTTGACATATATCCCTATTTGTACCCACAGTGTGGCATACTTTGTCCAGACGTCTTGCATTAACAGGTTATGTGATGTGAGTATAATGCATTTCATGTACTGCTGGCTGATTGTGCTGCATAATATGTTTGTGAAAAGTTTAGGTTATGTATATTTGCAATGGTTTAGTGGTAAATCACTTTGTGTAGGGAGTGCAGGATCCTGGCTTCGAGCCTTGGAGAGACAGTTTATTTTGTTGCTGGGCAGAACAAGGGACATTTGCTACAGAGTGATTAAAGCACTTTTAAGCAGTTGCAAGCAGGTTTGCATGAGTTTACGTGACGGTAAGCACTGCCAACCACCAGTTATGTTTTCTTACAGTCAGTTAGCTTCGAATTTCTCAACCTGTGTAGGCATAGCTTACCCCCTCACAAACCCGCTTACCACTGCTTAACAGTGCTTACTGCCGCTTACCCCCACGCTAATTCCTTTAAAAGAAAAGAAAAGAAAAAGGGGTTGATAGGACAGTGGTGAAAAATAGGGCACAAAGAGGGGAAGACAGTAGGCAAAATGGCTAGGCATGTGCAGGAAGAGTATAGGAACAGTCCATAGCTGTCCATTTCTTCTACAGCAACAGCTGTGTATATATATATATACCATTTTTGCAGATATAGTTTTCTTGATAATTTATGGACTTTTCTTTTCCTTTTAGCTATACATGCTGTGCATTGCTCTTACATGGATCATGTCTGTGCGAGGAGCAGCAGTGCTATACATGCTGTGCATTGCTCTTACATGGATCATGTCTGCATGATGAGCAGCAGTGCTATACATGCTGTGCATTGCTCTTACATGGATCATGTCTGCGTGATGAGCAGCAGTGCTATACATGCTGTGCATTGCTCTTACATGGATCATGTCTGCGTGATGAGCAGCAGTGCTATACATGCTGTGCATTGCTCTTACATGGATCATGTCTGCATGATGAGCAGCAGTGCTATACATGCTGTGCATTGCTCTTACATGGATACAGGCATGGTTTTGGGCCAGCAATAGTGTTGCCAGCCAGGAAACCATGTAAAGTGGGATGAACACCTGCAGACATGTTTACCTATGGGCAAACAAGTTCTACTGTGTTGCGCAGACAGCCACAATGACTATCAGGGTTTAATATATGGCAATGTATAAAGTTCTAACTCATTATCACAGATGGAAGGAAACTGGCTCCAATAAAGGCTGTCCCCTTCCAAAATTCCTCTCTTCAGAGGAATAACTTGTAAAGAACACTTCACCCCATGCACTTGAATATGCAAAACAGAATATTTATTAACTCAACACAAAAAATAATAAAAAAATAGTACCAATAAGGTTAAAACATAAGAAGATTAAGTGCTTTCATCTCCCCTCAGGAGACTTCATCAGAATCACCTTCTACCAGTGTTTTACTCATTTATATGTTTTGTATTTTAAAATAATCAAGGTCATTGGCCAAAACTTTAATTACACCCATTGTTAACTGATAATGTGCTGGTGCAAAAACAATAGCTATCATATAAGCTATACAGCCACATTCTCTAGAATAAACCACAATAATGGTAACTCATCCTATCAAAGTTCATTGTATGCATATATATGTATAAAATAAAAAACAAAAAACTGCATACACTTATACATGTTTATAAAAATATATATAACAATGTATAAAATAAATAAATAGGAGTATAATTTATCTCAGAATATTAGGGTACACTCAAAAAAAAAACTGGAATATATAAAAGGCCATTGCATAAATGTCAGCAACAGTGGAACCATTGCTAAAATTCTAAAACTTGCTCTATAATAAATATGTATATAAATATAAATATTAATATAAATATAAAATAAATATGTATATGAATTTGTATAAATATATAAAACTTATGTATGTTGTTAAATAGTTGGGTAAATGTATAAAAATATATTTATATTTGTAAACCCCCCAGTGTGTGTGTATATGTATATGTATATATATATATATATATATATATATATATATATATATATATATATATGGGGGTCTGCTTCATATGACCTAAATTTCATTTGACAGAAATTCATTTGACTGAGACCAAAACACTGAAAGTTCAAAAGACTGAAAACTCATTTGACTGAAACTCATAACACTGACACATTAAAGTAAAAGGTATATGCCCTTTCCCCACTGTAGTGTGATCCTGGAGTTGGTATATATAGTTAGGGGAGTGTGGGGCACAGCCCTAACATTGGGGGGTATGGGGGCAAAGCCCCCCACATAGTTTAGGTAAATATTGTTTTCTGCAAAGAGTTATTCATTGCAGTTATAAATATCTATGTGTATGGTTTAAAATTTATAAAGTATGTGGGGGCTTCACCCCCCACACCCCCCAACTATATATACGAATCGCATTAAGATCGCACTACAGTGGGGAAAAGAGCATATACCTTTTACTTTAATGTGTCAGTGTTATGAGTTTTGGTCAAATGAGTTTTCAGTCTTTTGAACTGTCAGTGTTTTGGTCTCAGTCAAATGAATTTCAGTCAAATGAAATTTAGGTCATATGAAGTAGACCCATATATATAAATATATATATATATATATATATATATATATATATATATATAGATATAGATATAGATATAGATATATACATATCAATTGCATCAGGGGTTTGTTCTTTTAGGGTTGGATGCTAATAGTTTAAGGACAGGAGAAATGGATATATGGTCATTCAGCCCAGGACTGTTGCATGCATCCAGTCTTAATTGCCAAACCATTTCCCTGAATTCTAGTCGAGTTTTCCAATCTCCCCCTCTCTCATTCTGCTTTACTTCCTCCAATACCCAGAATTTATAATCGGCCCTCTTGCATATTAAAAAATGTCTATACAGAGCGTTGTTTTCATTCTTCCTATTAATATCATACAAATGCTCATATATCCGTAATCTCAAGTTATGCTCTGTCTTCCCTACATAATATGCCCAACATGCTGTACAATATGCTAAGTACATCACTCTGTTAATGTAACAACTAGTGTATGATTTGCTGTGGACATTAAAATAAATGCTTGGTATGTCTAAGTCCTTCGTTACAGCTATAAAGGGACATTGGGAGCACCTACCACACTTAAAGGTACCACGTTTTTGAAATGCCCCTTCCCTGGTTGTTCCCTTTTTCTTTTCTAGTATATTCTTTAGGTTGTTGTTTTTCTTAAAACTGTACCTAAGTGGTCTCTGAAAACATTCCACCTTAGTCGTTTTTTTAAATCCCATTACGTGACAATGTCA
>NC_056741.1:118568848-118591446 GCF_019279795.1 Protopterus annectens | reverse complement strand
CTAATTTAATTAAATCAGCAAGGCAAGATGGTACTCTTACTTCTGCAAGGCAAGATAAGAACTCATGCTCACATTTTATGCTGTTGTCTGGTCTTCAGCAACTGAATAACAACTCCTATTATTAATGCTAAGCCACTCTAGAAGACTCTGATATGGACTACTCTGGAAACAACTGACAACTGAACTGCTATGACAACAACAATGTTAATTGACTCAGAACCTGGATTTATAGCAGAATTTTTAAAAGTCACGGAAAGGTGTTCTAAGAATTCTGCTCTGTCATATCAGGCCTTATAAAGTAAACACAATGGGCAGGATTCACGATAGCTTGCACGGAGTCTAGCAGTTGTGTAAGACTCCATGCAGCCATAGCGATCCAGGAACAGCCCTAAATTCCGTGTAAGAGACCAGCTAAAACGTCTCTTACACGGACTGGGCGTGGATATGTTTATTACCTCACTTGCAGCCGAAAGGCATACAAATGAGGTAGATTAGCAATCCACGAAGCTGAAACCAGCCTGTGTAAGAGTCGTGTTAGGTGCAGAAATGCACTCAGTTGACAACTGGGTACGTTTCTGCAAATAACACAATGGAGCCATGTCAGCTCCAAATAAAGTGTGCATATGTTTCAGGCAGCATGCCAATGGCCAAATATGTGGCCATTGGCAAGGTAACCTGATGCAAACATGAAAAAAAATAACTTTTTTTTTTTCGGCGATCGCCGATGTTTAAATGCAGCGCAGTGCCTCGCAAATGGGCTGCGCTATATAAAACATAAAAATAAAGGTTTTAAACCCACAAATGTGGGTTTTATGCAATGCATGTATTTACAATGCAGGGACTAGCAGACCGAAAACAACATGGCCACCGTGTTGTGGTTGCTAAGGGGGGAAGCTGAGTGTAAGACACGCAACTAAGCATTAGTAGGCAATCCTATGTAAATGAGTGGTAGTATAGTGAATCTCACTGTCACATAGCAAATGAGCACATTCCGTGTTGTGTAAAAGTTAGATAAGGGGGAGTAACGGCAGGAGATAGGTGACTTCATAGGGGGGAATGTCAGAAAGAAATCAAGCTCATTGGAGCAAAGTGGTATGTGAAAGATGTCAGTCACACATCCTAGAAAGAGGAGTGTCAACAGATAGGCATGGGAAAGTCAAGAAATGGAAGGTGTACACTATTGATAACACCAAAGTTTCTTGCTAGCTGTGCATGCGCACGTGTGCGCGCTGGGAGGCATGAGTAAGACAGAGTGCGTGCGTGTAAGCGTGAGTGCGCACGTCTAAGGCAGAGTAAGCATTTAGGAGCCTGGTTACAGACTTGTAAGTCTGTTTGCGCTGGTGTGCGCGCGTTTTAACCCGAATAAGCAGATTCTAGTCCATGTAAGCATGTGTGCGTGCGTGTTAGCCACTGTGAACGAGTATTCGCTGGTATGCACGTTGCTCCCTCCTGAGGAAACAGAAATGAAAAAGGAAGCAGAAGGAATAGTAGGAAGCTAGCAGGGAATACTGGTAGAGCTAGCAGGTGAAAACAATTAGAAGCAGGCAATTACACAGGCAGAATCCTAGCCCAGCCCAGCACTTAAAACACTGCAAACAGCAGTGCAGTATGTTTCTCTCAAGAGACACTGCAAGACAGGAGTAAGCTATTAGAAGTGAATACTGAAAATGCTGCACTCAGACCAAAAATGCTAGGGGCTGCCATAGCTGTTATAAGGAGACATGGGAGACTTGCTGAGGGGGGTGACAATGCAAACACTGCCAGACAACCCACAGTGAGGAGACGGAGAACAGTGTACAGGCCCAGGGTCACCTACCAGGGGTTACATGAGCTGGAGATAGTGGAGTGCTATAGAGTGGACAGAGACCTCCTGCACCAAATTGTTGAGCTGTGCAGGCCATGCCTCACACACAGAACCAACAGAGGGGAACCCATCCCAGTGGAAACCAAGGTATGTGTTGGGCTAAGAATACTAGCAACAGGTACCTTCCAGAGACCAACTGGTGATATGATGGGGATCTCACAGGCATCAGCATCCAGGGTACTGCACCAGTTCCTGGATGCCATGTCGGCACATGACGGAGATCACGTATATTTCCCCAATTCCCGTGAGACATTGGCCAGCAATATGCGACTCTTCCATAGCGGAATACCCTGAGGTAGTGGGTGCAATAGATTGCACGCATATACACATCAAGGCACCAGCTGGTGAGCAGGGTAGGGCCTACATTAACCGCAAGGGCTTCCCCTCCATCAACTGCCAGGTCGTGTGTGATGCCCAGGGCATAATAATGAATGTGTGTGCTGGCTGCCCTGGATGCTACCATGATTCCCATATCTGGCATCTGATGCAGCTGTACTAGACATTTGCCAATGCGAACATGCCACATGGTCACTTAGTGGGAGATGCTGGCTACGCACTGGAGCCGTGGCTGATGACACCCATCAGAAACGCACACACACCTGAACAAGAATGGCATAATGAGGCACACTCACAAACACAAAATGTAATAGAGTATGTGTTTGGGCTGCCTAAGTCACGGTTCTGGTGCCTGGACACATCTGGTGAAGCCTTGCAGTACTCACCAACTACATGTACCCAAATTGTCATGTATGTGCTATGCTACATAATATGATTCTGCGAAAACAGCTGCAGCAGGACCAGCATAGGGCCAGGACAAACAGCCCCTCACCATTGCCAAGGCCATCACAGGCAGAGCATGACTCAGAGGAGGAACAACCTGAGCCTGCCCCAGTAGGCAGAAGGAGGCGGGCCCAGTATGCCCTGGCCTTGGCAAAGAGGCAATGCATAGCACATACACTGGCTCAGTAGGAAACCTGGGAATGATACCTCTCTCTGACTCACTCATATATTAAAAGGGATGCCTAACATGACACAACCTGCTTTCAAACATATACAGGGAGTGTAGTATGTGCATCCGACATAGGCAGCCCTGTAGCACCACCTGAGGCATGATTGCCATGTGTTAAGCAATGTAACACCATCTAGTATATGCAAACATGATGACCCTGCCTAACATCTTACCCTCACCAAGCATGATGCCACACTATGAAGTCAAGAAGATCAATCACAATAATTGGCTGTAGTATTGCTGTTAGTCAAAGGGGATCAAATGGCTGACAGCCTGGGATGACATGCTGAGCAAGACATGATGCTCCACCTGCTAGGGATAGCACGCACGCAGCACACCTGGCTGTGTGGATACTGGCAAAGGCTGTTGTCACCCCCACTGTGCCTTGAATAGGTAAGGCTGGAAACACAAACCCACCTCCATAGGTAGCAGAAGGGATAACAACCTGGACGTAATGCTACCCAATGCCAGAAGTCTAAACCGCAAGATGCATGCAGACCAAACCCACCTCAGCATGGAGAATGGTAATATCTGTTCTGTAACAGAAACCTGGGTGAAGACTCAGAAGACCACCCTAATACTACCAGGTTATGCCTTATACCATACTTTACAGCCCCAAAACATGGAACAAACTACAATAGGAGTGTGGTTATCAATAATTGTCAAGCATAACCACATCCCCAGGTTGGTACAACAGCAAGAAGCAGCATGGACTATCCATGGGCAAGTAACAGTGGCTCAAAATGCCTCCCAGTTTGCAGCCTGCTACAGACCACCCTCCCAAACCCAGGTACCCCACCCAGCCTTCCTGAAGACACTGCAGAGTATGAATGTCTCACCAAATACCAAACAAGGCACACACAAATTATGACATAGGTGGTAATCCATTATGTACGGAAGAAGTAATAAGGGACCTAGGGACACAAGTGGACAGTAACCCGTCATGTGACACTCACATTGCCAAGGTGGCCAGGAAGACCTGCTATATTGCCCACCTTAACATGAAAGGATGCACATGTAGATCAAGAGAGGTCATTGTGCCCCCATACTCTTCTTTTATCAGGCCCATACTTGAGAACAATGCCCCATTTCGGATGTACCTTACCTGACACCTGCAGCAGTTAGAAAGACCCGAAACATACCTCACCAAGAGGATAAAGGGTCCAAACATTTGTCATCTGCCGCCCGGATGAAGAAACCCCAGCTCAATTCACTTGCATACTGCCCAGTCAGAGACAATGTATGCCTGATGTACAAGGCCATGTCCAATCCAGAATGAATGACATGCTCCACTGCAGAAACTCCAAATCCAGCAGAGACACCACAGTGAGATATCTGAACCTCAACACATAAATAAATCGGATGTGCTGGAGGGACAGATTCATAACCCAGAAGCTCCTTACACTCTGGAACAGAATCCCAGTCCATGTTAGGCAGAGTTCCACACTCATACTCTACAAGAGAAATCCTGTCGAGTGCATGAGAGATAGTAGGTTTACACTGGGGACCATATCTGTGTCACATCTAGTAAAGTAAATCCTAAATGGGCATAATATGCACATTGCAAGGGGTGGCGAAAGCCACACACAGTCTGTCTAGGCTCAAACATGGCCAGGGCAGATAGCCTAGTATGAACCTATGAACCTATGATGATGAAAATTGTGCAAGACACAAAGGATAATCACACAGCTGTCTTAACTGATGGTAGGAACCATGGTGGGAATCCACAGATATGCTCTGCATTACTCAAATATCACAAACAATACACCAAACCCACACACATTGCCAACATCCAACCTAACAGGTTCAGTGCAAACTCCCCACCAGCACCAAACTGCCAAATATCTATCCCAGCAGAGTGCTGGCCCCCTGACATTGCAGATGCTGAGGTAACAGCCAGCATCTACAAAGCAAACCACACAGCAGCAATGGTACCAGATGGTGTCCTGGGTTGTGTCCAACAAGAACTGTAAGAAGAATGGAACACCAAATAGCACTACTGCTCACTCTCAGTCTTACCACAGGATATGTACCCAAAGAGCAGTGTACAGCAACAGTGGTCCCACACCACAAAGGTGGTGCCTGAATGGATAGTGCAAACTATCACCCCTGAACCCTAACTAGCTTGGTTGGCAAAGTAATCGAAAGGATCATCATGGACCCCAGAAATGACGATATTGTGTACCTACAGACATTGGACCCTACCCATTGTGGGTTTCTTAAGGGCAGATCCTGCCTCTTAAACATGTCTGACTCATGTGAAACAGGCACTAAGGCCATTGATGAGGGGAATGTGGTTCACACAGCCTATGTGGACCTTGCTAAACCCTTCCATACAATACACCAGTTGTTCATTACATATAAGCTCACCAGCCTAACTATAAACCCCTATCCAAGTAAATGGTTTGTAAACCAGATCAGGGACACAACTGACATGGTCAGAAATGCTGCAGCCATGTCAGACTACAAACCAGCTACAACTGCCATCCCACAAGGCACGGTCCTTGGACCTCTCTTTTATGGTATATATGTCCCATAGGTACAGGCCAACATGGAAGGACTGTCTGAACAGGTTTGCAGATGATTACAAACTGCCCACCATATCGGACCCTTCAGCTGACACAAGCATCCTACAAAAGGCCCACATAGAAACAGACAACTGGTGCCACAGCCATGTCATCAAGCAAACTGCAGAATACTGTATAGTCATCCCCTTTGGAAATACAGTACGTGGCCACCAATTACCACATAGGTGTCAACCCATTAAGTACTTCAGGAGTAATAAGAGACCTGGGGACACAAGGTGATAGATATCCTGCATGTGACAACCATGTGTCCGTAGTGGTTACAGAAACATACCATATACCCACCTAATCATGAAGGTAAGCACATCTAGGTCAGGGGAGGTCATTGTGCCTCTCCAGTCAACCATCATCAGGCTCTTAATTGCGTACAATGGCCCTTGTGGGATGTACCTTAGCAGACACCTGCATCAACTGGAAAGACCCCAAAAGTACCTCACCAGGAGGATCGAAAAGCTCTAACAGATGCCATGTGTTGCCTGATTAAACAAACTGCAGCTCCACACAGTGCCATACTGCCTAGCTAGAGGTGATCTGTGCCTGATGTATAAAGCCATGACCAAGCTGGTATCGATGGACATGCGGCACCTTGTAAAATTTGAACGCTGGTGACCTATGCACATGACAGGCCTGAACCCCAGCACTGACATAAATAGGACGTGCTGCACTGATTGATCCATAGCCCAGAAGCTCCCTACACTCTTGACTAAACTCCCAGTACAGGTTAGCCAGAGGGTCCCTCACTGACTCTTTTCCAGAGGAACAGCGTTACATGAAAAGAGTTCCTGCATGTAGAGCAATTGCCCGGTTCCAAATGTAACAATGATAAAGAAAAAAACAGAACCAGCAAGACGTAGATCCTGAAAACATCAGATGTAATGGGATCCTATCTCTCCTACATTCATAACTGATTGGCTCCGACTCGGCCACTATATACTAGAACTAAGTCTCTCATTGGCTGGGCTTCCCCTTATCCCAGAATGCACCACGCCTGCTTCCTCAGAACTCGTTTGCCGCTTTTCAAGCTGGACGTGGTCTCGACTTGGCTGGAGCTAAGTGCATTTTCTTGACCTTTTTGGTCTTTTTGGCTAGGGTTTCTGTCAGCTTTTAAACAAACAGCTGTTTTAACAGCTTTGTGAGCGTTTGTGGTCAGTTTTTGTGAAAGTTAGAATTTTATATTTTTTTCGAGCTTCTAGTGTACTGGGCAAGGCCCGTTTAAGTTAGAGGGCCTTTGCCCTTATTGTGTGCTTATTTTCTTGTTGTGTGACTGAAATAGTTTCTTGTTTTACCTGTTGTATCGGGCTAAGCCCATTTAAGTTAGAGGGCTTTAGCCCATATATTAGTTTACTTTGTGTATTCTAGCTATCTGTTACCTGTTTCTACTGTGTTCAGTATGTCTAAGGAGCAGAAATCAGGATTTAAAAAAATGTGCTAAATGTAATTATAAAATGTCTATTACAGACAGCCATGCTATCTGCGTATACTGTTTAGGGCCTAAACATCTACAGGATACTTGCAGTGTTTGTCACGCTTTTTCTTCCAGAGTCCTACAGGAAAGAAAAAACAAGCTGATACTAAGAGGTCTTATTAAGCCTTCATTTGAGGAAGCGTTGGCTTCATCTCCAGCTTCTAAAAAGAAGAGATCGTCGGCTCCGACCAGTCCGTCGGGCTCGACACCCAAGAAGCATAGATCGTCGGCTCCGACCAGTCCGTCGGACCCGACATCTAAGAAACATGGATCGACTTCTTCTTCCTCGGCACCAATGGCTTTGGAGCCGATGGCTGAAGGGTCTGCCTTGGTGCTTCTTTCCTCGGCTCCATTGGTGTCGGAGCCGCAGGTTAGTGCATCGAGAGGCCAATCACCTACTTCGGCTCCTTTGGTCTCGGAGCCGTTGGAGGTGTGCAGCTCAGACTCTTCCCCCTCGGCCCCGGAACTGCCTTCGGCGCCGACACCCTTACAAACGGTTCCGGTCTCGGGTCCGATAGTGTTGGAACCCTTTCGGAGCCGATCCCCTGTTTTGTCGGAGCCGAGGCAGAAGTCTTCTTGACCCCAGTCTATTTCCTCCAAATCCTCTAGGTTGTTGGATTCGGATTTGGATAGGGTTATCCAGAGGCTGTTCCAGTCCCCAGTTTTTACTAAAATGATCTCGGCTCCAGCCCACTCGGCTTCTGAGCCGATTCCCCATTCCATGCATTTGATTCCTCCTCCGACCCCCTTGGAGCCGTTGGAGTCGGTGCTGGTAGAACACAGTGGAATCGTCCAGTCGGAGCAGGGACCCCCTCGGAGTTTCTCTGCTCCGACCTTCATTTCTACCCTGTCCTCGGTGTCAGGGTTTGGTACCGGGTCTTCATCTGCGGGGGCCGAGGGTAACACTGTGGAGCTCGCCTCTTCAATGCCCAGTCTTCCCCTCGGAGCATCGGCCGCAGGTATTCCCGGTACCGCCGTGGTCTCTCAGCAAGTGCCCTCTGCAGAGTCTGGAGATCCTGCTTTTGAGGCCATGAGGAGTGCGCTGGCCATGACCTTGCCGGTTCAGCAGGTTTCTATCTCAACGTCCCAAGTTTTGGGTACTGGTGCCTCTGGAGACATTCTTTCCCATGACAGTGGGGCCCCGGGGCCTGAGGATACCCCCTTAGAGGGTTCCCTTCTTCCGGGGGGTCCTTCTGAATCTGCTTTGGATGAACCCCCAAGGAAGAAACAAACTGTGCAAGAGGAAGCACGTTGATTCCCAAGATGAGTCCGTCACTTCAGATACTGACCTCGATGATGCGGAGGGGTCCACAAAATCATCCTCGGATGACGTCTCCTTCTTGGATATCCTTGAGATCTTGAGAAAGAGAGGTGATTGGCAATCCAAAGCCCCTACCGCTGAGGAGTCAGTCTTCCTCAAGGCCTTCGGGACCCAGCCCTCCTCCTCCTGGGTGTCTCCACCCTTCGACGAGTTATTAGATCTAATCTCTCGGAGGGTGTGGGAACATCCTGATACAGTGGAACCGGTGCCTGCCAGACCTAATAAGTTTCTTTCAGCCTCTCCTCCCCAGAAGGAATTCCTCACTAAGAGTGTTGCATTTGATGCTATGGTGGTGGCATCTGCCACTCAGCAGGACGTGGCAGAGGCTTCAACGTCTATTCATCCTCCTAATAAGGATTCTAGGAGCATGGATAGGTACGGGAAGCATACCCTTTCTTCAGCGACCTTTACCCTGCGGTCGCTGAACTATCTCTGTCATTTTACAAGGCTCCAAAGGGACCTCCCCAAGGAGTTAGGAGAGTCTCTTGCGGGTAATCTTCCTGAGGTGTTAGCCCAGACTGTAGGCGCCCAGATGACTACCCTATCTTCTATTGTCAACTCGTCCATGAGGCTCATTTCCTATGCAGCCGAAGAAGCTGAGCAACAGGCACAGGAGTGGCTCTTAGGAGACAAGCCTGGTTACGCTTGTGTCCACTCGCGGAGGCCTTTAAGTCTTCCTTTGCCGACGCCCCCTTTGATGGGTCTTCTTTGTTTGGGGCCAAGGTGAAGGACACACTTACTCGGTGAGAGCAGGAGGGCAAGACCTTGACTGCCATTGGGGCCCGTTTTTACGCTCCCTCTAGACCTTACCCCAAGGCCCAGAGAGGAGGGAAAATGTGGTTCAGAAAATCCCAAAAGTTCTTCTCTACTCCACCGAGTGATCCCCCCTCCAGAGGCAGGGGGGGGAATTCAGGAAGACGTCGCCTTAGAAGTGGCAGAGGCCCTCGTAACTCTGGAGACCGCGATTCCTTTTGTGGTTCCTCCTACCCTCAACATCCCTAGGATGTGGCCCGGCTGTGCTTCTCCGGAGCCAGTCGGGGTCGTTCTTGAAACACCCACAGGCTTGGGAATCTATAACCAAGGATCAGTGGGTGCTTCCATTGTAACCGGAGGCTACCTCATCCCCTTTTCAAGCCCCTCCTCCTACAAGGAGAATCCCGGACGTGCCACCCAGTCAATGGGATCTAGCAGCCGTAGAAGTTTCAGCTGCTAAGCAAAGGGTCATCAGCCCGTCCCGCCGACCAGATCGGATCAGGAACTCACTCAAGATTATTTTTGGTGCCAAAAGACAGGGGACGTAAGGCCCATTTTGGACCTAAGCTCATTAAATCATTTTGTGAAGAAGTCCAAGTTCTGGATGGTCACCCTTCAGTCCATTCTCCCGTTATTGGAGAAGGATGTCTGGATGTGCTCCATAGACCTCAAGGGCGCTTACTATCACATTTTGATACGTCAAGAGTCCAGGAGTCATTTACGCTTCTGCCTAGGAACCAGTCATTTCCAGTTTCGTGCACTGCCCTTTGGTCTCACCACAGCCCCCAGGGTGTTTACCAAGTGTCTGGCAGTGGTGACAGCTCACCTGAGAAGTCTAGGATTCCAAGTGTTTCCCTATCTCGACGACTGGCTCCTCACTGCCACCTCCGAGCATCTACTGATTCGAGCGCTGATGGCCACAGTAACTTTGGGTCTCTCGCTGCGAATCACTTTCAGTTGGGAAAAATCTGTGCTGCGGCCATCTCAGCGTATCACCTTTATAGGTGCAGAGTTAGACACAAAAAGGATGCAGGCATTTTTGCCATCAGAAAGAATTCAGGTTCTACAATCACAGATTCTAAATTTGTTACCCAAATCTCGAGTTCCTGCCAGACAGATTCTTCAGTTATTGGGCACGATGGCTGCAACTATCCTCTTAGTACCGTTAGCCAGGCTGCACATGCGGGTGCTGCAATGGCTATTATCGGTTCAATGGTGCGTACCAGAACTTCCCTGAACCACCTGGTTCTGATTACGGACAGTTGTCGCCGGGACCTCCGTTGGTGGCTGCGTCGGTCCAACCTGGACCTGGGGCGTCCTTTCGCCCTTCAGCCCCCTGTTGCCACAGTGACCACAGACACCTCCCAGATAGGGTGGGGGGGTCATTATCTGGACAGGTCTGTCCAAGGCACTTGGCAGGATTGCGAAGCGCACCTTCACATCAATATCCTGGAAATGAGAGCGGTGCTTCTGGTTTTGCAAGCACTTCATCAGGCTCTCCCCCAAGGTACTATTGCGATTCTATCCGACAACATGTCGGTAGTTTGGCACATAAACAAGCAGGGCGGAACCAGGTCCTACCCCCTTTGCAGAGAGGCCATGAGAGTATGGCACTGGGCCATAGCTACTCGACGTTTCTTAGTAGCCACGCACATTCCGGGGAAAGCCAATGTGATTGCAGACAGGCTCAGCAGGACTCTCCTGTTGCTCCACGAGTGGTCCCTCAACAACAGAGTGGCTGCGCAGATCTTCGCCAAATGGGGTCTCCCTTGTTGCGACTTGTTCGCTAGCCCCAACAATGCGAAGTGCAGAGAGTTCTTCACTCTGACTCCCCAGGGGCAGTCTCCCAGGGAGACACTAGCCCACAATTGGCCCCCCGGTCTACTTTATGCCTTCCCCCGATCCCCCTTCTTCCGAGGGTGATTCAGAAGGCTCTTCATGTAGGGAGTCACATGATTTTGGTCGCCCCACATTGGCCCCGTCAGGTTTGGTTCCCATTCCTTCAGAAGTATGCGGTACAGGGCCCTTGGATTCTGGACCTAGTGCCGGACCTGTTGTCTCATCAGTCGGGACACTCTCATCCATCCCTTCGGTCATTGCGACTGGCTGCTTGGTTACTCCACTTCCATCCTTAGTTAGAGATAACTCTCTTTCTCCAGAAGTGATGTACATTTTGTCCTCTTCCCACAAGCCGTCCACCGTTAAGCTGTATTCCAGCAAATGGAAAAGGTTTGCCTTTTGGGCCCAGCGAGGCATTGATCCTCTTACGGCCCCAGTTCCGCAGGTCTTGGAATTTCTAGCTTCATTGTTTCATTCAGGCTCTTCAGTCTCCACAATTAAAGTTCAACTGGCGGCTATATCTAATTTTCATGTTTCCATAGAGCCTTCCTTAATGGCTAACAAACTTTGCAAGTCCTTTCTTAAGGAAGCCTGGCTCCTCAGGCCTCCTATGGCTCATCCTGTGCCCCCTTGGGACTTAAATTTGGTTCTGGCCTCCTTAACTGGCCGTCCCTTTGAGACGGCAGCCACTTGTGATATAAAATTTCTGTCGTGGAAAACCGCCTTTCTAGTGGCAATAACTTCTGCTAAGCGGGTTTCAGAGCTTCAGGCTCTCTGTTCTACTCCTCCTTATTTGATTTTTCATAAAGACAGAGTTTCCCTCAGATTGAATCCATCCTTTTTGCCTAAGGTAGCATCCCCTTTGTGCATTCAGCAATCATTGGAGCTCCCCGTTTTCTTTCCAAATTTTTCTAATAGAGCAGAATATACCTTCCACCGGTTGGATGTTCACAGGCAACTGCGTTTTTACTTAGATAGGACCAGTCATACACGAAAATCTAACCAACTGTTTGTGTCCTTTGCGGAGAATAGGTTAGGTCTACCAGTTGCCAAAACCACCATAGCCAAATGGATTAAGGATTGCATCTCTTTCATTTATTCCTGGTCAGGCAGAGAGTTACCTTTCCCACTTAAAGCTCATTCTACCAGGGCTATGGCCACCTCTGTAGCCTTTCACTCCAAAGTTTCAATAGATGATATTTGTGCGGCTGCTACTTGGTCTTCTCTGCACACCTTCATTTCTCATTACAAGGTTGATGTGGCTTCCCGAGGCAGAGCTTCATTTGGTTCCGCAGTTCTCAGGAGCTTGTTCCAATGAGCCACCCGGGATTTAGGTGCTAGGGACGCTGTCCCATCAGTTATGAATGTAGGCGAGATAGGATCCCATTACATCTTTTTGTTATGTACTTACCATAACCCGGATGTATGGGATCCATCTACTTCATATCTCCCTCCTTCCCCCTACCTTTTGGATTTGGAGGAAATATTGCTCTTGCTGAGCTCTCCTCTGGAAGGGCTCTAGTTGGTTACAGTTATTGGTATGTGTTTCTGTACCTGTATGAATGTATGAAAGCGAACAAACAAGATCTGGGGAAGCAGGCGTGGTGCATTCTGGGATAAGGGGAAGCCCAGCCAATGAGAGACTTAGTTCTAGTATATAGTGGCCGAGTCGGAGCCGACGGATCGGCTCCAAACCCATCAGTTATGAATGTAGGCAAGATGGATCCCATACATCCGAAGTTATGGTAAGTACATAACTAAAAGTTTATTGTGACAGGTTAAAAAACCTACACATAGACAACACTTTTGCAACAGACCGGTTTCAGTAGGGTATACACAACCTTCTTCAGTGAAAATGAACAAAGCAAAAATGTGACAAGATATAAAGAGGTTACTAAGTACCTATTGGATAATTCAAAAATTATCATTCAAGCCAGGTGGGAATAATCCCCCCAGTTTGATAATCCATTTCTTTTCCTTGGTATTAAGAATTGAATGCCAGCCTGCTTTATTTGTCCTATTCCCTTGTATAATATCAATAGCCATAAATGTAAATTTTGTAGTGGTATGTGCCAAAGAGTGTTTGTATAAAGCACTGGTTATTTTATTTGTCCTAATATTACTGATGTGCTCTGTGATTCTGATTCTGAGTGGCCGAGAGGTCTGTCCAACATAAAAAGCACCACAGTGACAACTGGCCAGATAGATAAGCCAGTCACTGCTGCAGTTGGCAAAAAATTCTTCAGCTGAAAGGCAGGCCATTGTTGAGCTACAGAAAAATGAAAATATTGTAATTATCTGAGCTGATAAAGGGGGTGCTGTCGTTATTTTGAATTGGCTTGATTATGATAAGGAAGCTACCAGACAATTGTCTGATCAAAAGTATTACTCACTAATGACAATTAATCCAACATCCAGGTTTCAGAAACAGATTGAAGACTTTGTTCTTTGGGCCAAGGATGAATTTATTATTACAGAGGATACTGCACAACAACTTATTGTTCATGACCCAACTCCACAATATATATATTTTTTACCGAAGACCCACAAAAGTCTTATCAATCCCCCTGGGCGTCCTATTGTCTCTGGGAGAGGGTACATCACAGAACCCCTCTCTCTGTTTCTCACTCTGCATCTGAAACCCTTGCTGAGTCTTGTACGATCACGAATACATGACACCACTATGTTTCTCAATATAATATCTGACAGTCAGTTGGAAGAGGACTGGTTAATGTGCACTTTAGATGTTTGTTACTTGTATACCAACATCCCCCACAAGTCTGGTCTGGAGGCTTTGTCCTTTTGGTTGGACCAAGCTGGTTTATACCAACCTCTTTTCAACTCTTTTTTGGTTGAACTAGCTAAATTTGTTTTAACCAGCAATGTCTTTTTTTATCAAGACAAATGTTACTGGCAGGTCAAGGGAACAGCTATGGGAGCCTCTTTTGCTCCTATTTACGCTGACCTTTTTATGGCTTTTGTGGAACAACATATAATTTACAATTGCCGGAACAACATTTTTTTGGAGCATATTGACATTTGGCGTCGTTATCTAGACGATTGCTGGATGGTTTGGAGAGGTGACACACATGGTTTAATGGATTTTATTTCCTATTTAAACAACAACATTTGGGGTTTGGAATTTATGGCACATTATGATCACAGGAAAATTACTTTTTTGGACGTTGCCATTACCAAATTGCCTGACAATACACTCTCTACGGAAGTATTCAGGAAACATCCTGAATACAATACCATTTTACATGCTTCCAGTTTTCATCCCCCTCATGTTATACGGAATATCCCTAAGTCACAATTTATTCGAATCAAACGCATTTGTTCCACTGACAATGCTTTTCAACATCATAGGAGGGATCTTACGGAAAGATTTAGGTCCAGAGGCTATGCTATGGGCCATGTTTCTAGTGCCAGTAACATGACCAACTCCTCCAATAGGAACAACTTTCTCCAGTACCAAAAACACATCCCTGACAAAAGTACTACACTAAGATTCACTACCACCTATGCCAGGAATTCGAACCAATTAATTGACACTATCATCACTCATTGGAACATCTTACAATATGATTCTGATATTTCCAATTTCATTCCTGACCGATGTCAGTTTTCGTTCAGGAAAGGTAAAAATCTAGGGGGTTTCTTTAATCATTTTAAGCATGGTAGTAAGCATAACCACATGCAATTTAAACAAACTCCACTCTCGGGGGACCCACTCATAGGCTGTTTTCCATGTGGACACTGCACTAACTGTGATAAAATCAATAAATCCAAGCAATTTTCCAGTAGGAACTGTTCCCAGGTCTATGACATCAATTTTTTTGCCAACTGCAGCAGTGACTGGCTTATCTATCTGGCCAGTTGTCACTGTGGTGCTTTTTATGTTGGACAGACCTCTCGGCCACTCAGAATCAGAATCACAGAGAACATCAGTAACATTAGGACAAATAAAATAACCAATGCTTTATATAAACACTCTTTGGCACATACTACTGCAAAATTTACATTTATGGCTATTGATATCATACAAGGGAATAGGACAAATAAAGCAGGCTGGCACTCAATTCTTAATACCAAGGAAAAGAAATGGATTATCAAACTGGGTGGATTATTCCCACCTGACTTGAATGATAATTTTTGAATTAACCAATAGGTACTTAGTAACCTCTTTATATATTGTCACATTTTTGCTTTGCTCATTTTCACTGAAGAAGGTTGTGTATACCCTACCGAAACCGGTCTGTTGCAAAAGTGTTGTCTATGTGTAGGTTTTTTAACCTGTCACAATAAACTGATGTTTTCAGGATCTACGTCTTGCTGGTTCTGTTTTTTTCTTTTCCAGAGGAATCATGATGACTGCATGGGAGATGGTAGGTTTACCCTGGATATCACTTGTATGTTACAGGTAGACAAAGGCATGGCCGACTAACCGTGAAATATGTCATGGCAAACACCAGTAAAAATGTGTGTTGAAGGACAAACACTCTCTGACTAGCAGTAGAAATGGCCTAGGGCACATAGCCTGTGTTTGTCAATGTCCACCCAAGTTGTGGAATACATCACCAATGTTGGACAATCCTGTTCTAAGTTGTCCATATCTGAACAAATTGCAACATGGTCATATCTGCACAACTAGTAGTTAACCAGTCTGGTGTGCTCACTATAACTATTCCAAGCAGTGATAGGACTGAAACCGATGATACTGTCCACCACAGTGAAAGTACTGAGCCAGTACACTATATGACAGTACAGTGTTTGGTCAGTATGAAAGGATGTTGACAACTGTATGCAAACTATCCCATGGCAACCCTGCAGGCACAGCATAATGCCTGTTAGGTTCAGACACAAAGCAGTTGGACAGTAAGAACACAACATGATGTCCAACACACAACTGTACATGTGAAATATAGATTAAGTCCACGCACTACCACTAATGTGGTGGACCACAGATCTCAACATATGGAAAGCTCACACTGGGCATGCTCGCACACTTTCATAAATGAGACGTGTCAGTCAACAAGCCATGTAAACCGTGTACTGGGCATGCTCACACACTTAAGCCATGTCTCAATTCAGCAGTTGCACACACATATCTGGCATTTGTATGTGTTAATCCAGGAACCTCCCACAATACAGCAATCTGCCCAGTGCACACAGTTAAATGACAACAGAGACATAAGTAAAGTACTGGATCCCTGTCATATTCAAACATCTTCCACAGATACACAAGTTGTTCATAGAGATAGGGAAAGCTATGACAATAAAGACCCACAAACAGTTTATCAGCAACAGATATTTGCATCTGACAAGTAAACATATGGCTGTAGAGGTCAATACTAGGCTGTGTGCCCTAGGGAATACAGAAGCTTATCCACAGTGTATTTGGCTTCTGCCTCCACAGTACAGTAGGCCACTGTGCCTCTGCAAAGTTAATGCATATATATAACTGCTTTACTTGTAAGCGCTTTCATGCAATAAAATCACTGCACTTCTTCAGACAAGATTACATCTAGCAGCATGGGCTTTTATGTACACACCCTTTGAAACATAATTACAAACACCTTTAATCAATTGAACCATATATCACTTCATTCTTATGTATAAAAAAGTAATATATGTTACTTAAATAATTATATTACTCAAAAAACTGATTCTAAATCTGCTTTTATCCATTTAAAACTTTCCTACAATTTCTAAAAAATGTCTATATACATATATATATATATATATATATATATATATATATATATATATATATATATATCTTTTCACACAATTAAATAAATCTATTCATATTCATATAAAGATGTAAATTCAAAATTCACCAGCAAGTCGAATGCCAGAAAAGATCAGTCTCAAAACAATGTGATTATATTGATCGACGTGTGTATAAAATTAATTATTTAACCTAAGAAAATATATATATTGTATAAATTGTATAATAATAAATAACTATCTCAGAAGAGATTTTAGATTGAATAAACACTTAATAGAGCAAGCCTCATTTATGCCTGGGTGTATTTGGGCATTAGTTTAAATGCCACGGGCCACCTCGGGGATTTTTATCTATCTTTTGTACTACAGTAAAAAGAAAGCTATGCGTGCTATTTTCAATTATGTGTTTAGCCAAAGCATTAGTGGCTACTTTTTTCGAGATAGCATACAATTGCTCATAAATACGTTGCTTAAGCTGTCGTTCTGTTTTGCCAAAATAAAATACGAAGCATACTTGGCAAATAGCAAGATAAACCACCCCTTCACTCTGGCAGTTACATTTAGTATTTATATAGTATTTGACACCTCTTATAATAAATGTGGACCCAGTTTGAATATATTTGCAATAATTGCAATGTCCACATTTATACATTCCTTTATACAATTTATGCTGCTTATTGGGAAGTTCGAATAATATTTTTAAAGATGATGCCTTTTTAAAAACCATAACTGGTTTTGGTCCTAGAATGGCGTTAACTTTAGGATCTTGGATAATTAATTTCCAATTACTATTCAAAATATTTCTAAATTCTGATGCTGAGTTGTTAAATTCAGTTGATAAACTAGTAATATAATTAAAAAAATAAAAATACCAAAAATTGCCTTACATAGAAAAATACACTCCAAATCACACGAATAAAATATTGAAAGTATAACCAAAACAGCAGTTGGTGACGGAGTGTAGCAGATCAAATAACCAAGGACAGTCCAGATATAGTAAGAACTTTAATCCACAGTATTGTAACGAATACAACACATAAAGAATGCAGTTGATAAGCGCTTTCACCCAAAATGAGCTTCATCAGATCAAGTAACTGCTACCTATCATTCCCTTATATACACATTTAAAATTAATCCAATTATTCAATCAAATAATTACTATGCAAAAAAGAATATATTTTCAGCAAAATGCAAGGTATAAAATAAGCATTGTGCTTCACTAAGCATCATAATATATAATGTTAAAATCTAATAAACAAACATATATAAGAAATATATATATATGTATATATGGTAGAGTATACATACATATATAGATGTAAATATGAATATATTATAAAATACTATAGCATATAAAATATATAAACATATAAATATATGTACATATAACATGGGTGACTAATATATAAAATCTAGTATGCATATATAATGATGACAAATCATATAACACACTTCACACCATGTTAAGTATAGTGGAATTAGTGGCCGATCTACCTATATTTAATATTGATATTTCTTCTTTTTTTCAGAGCTGGTTTTATAGAGGCTCTTTCATTCAAACCTGAGCCCCTATCAGCTCTCAGTCTCACAATCCACTTGCTCTCTCTATCCTCGGTGTGATTTCTAACATCCCCACCTCTAATGTTAGATTTGATAACTTCTAGGGCCCTAAATAAAAAATGGTGCTATCTATTTTTAGATAGAACTTATCATTCAACAAGTTCACCATGGCTGTGTGATAACCTATGGAATCCATAATGACAACTTGTTTATGGATTCCATAGGTTATCACAATAAACATTAATGATAAGTTCTATCTAAAAATAGATAGTGAAATTGTGAATAAGATCAAAACAGATGTAGGGAACCTTTTGTTAGACATGTTTAAAGGTGGCATTATAGAGAAGGAGCTATTTGAATATCTTAGAGTTTTAAACCCTGTGATTCCCTTGATACAAGGTTTTCCCAAGATACATAAAAGTGCCAGTGATCCACCCATGAGACCAGTAGTCTCTGGACAAGGTCCTTGGTTATTTGATCTGCTACACTCCGTCACCAACTGCTGTTTTGGTTATGCTAGTAATATAATTAGTTTCAACTTTAGAAAAGTTGTTCCCAACTACTTCAATGTTAGTCATGCTAGAGTCAACTATTTTGTTTTGTCCATTATTAAATAACGGTCCTAGAAGGCCGTTAAGCCTCTTCCGTTTCACTTCCATTCTTAACTTATAAATCAATTCACTAGGATATCCTCTGTTAGTAAACATTTCCTCTAAGATGTCACATTCCTGTTCAAATGTTTCATTATCTGAACACATTCTGGAAATACGTACTAGCTGACCTTTAACTATCCCTCTTTTTTGAAAGAGCGGATGGTTGCTAGAAAAATGTAACAGAATTACTATATAGAGGTTTTCGATAGATGGTAGTACTAAAACATAAGAGAATGCAAAAGGCACAGTAGTATCCAGTGAACTTTTCCAAAACTTCTCAAACTGATGAAAATCCTTTTATTAGAAAACGAAAACGAACAACACAATAAGGTGAACAAGTAGTGAATAAATCAAGCGCTTTCGCCTGCGTGAATCCCAGACACTGAGCAATACAGTATCACTTCACTAAATGAAATCAATATAGCATATGCAAAGATAAAATTTCTATTACAGGATCACTTGTTGCAAGGGGTGATTAATGAAAAGTTGTTGAATTTTTTAATGGTCAACAAACCCCTCACCCCGGTTATGTTTGGCATCCCCAAAGTCCATAAAGGTTTAAACCCTTTAAAATTTAGACCCATTGTGGCAGGTTCTGGAAGTATCACAGAACCTTTAGGAAAATTTGTAGACGTTTTACTCAAAAAGATGGTTTCATCCTTCAGACACATTTGCAAGGACTCGTGGGAATTCCTTAAAAATATCAGAAATGAATACTATGAATATACAGATGTTATGCTAACAGTGGATGTACTAGAGCTGTTTCCTAGTATCCCCCATGTTACAGAACTACAATGGTTCAGTGAAATTTTAAACAAATTTTCAGGTTTAAGTACAAATTTAATAAACCTGATAGTTGATTTTATGGAAATTATTTTAAATAACAATTTTATCTTTTTTAATGGGGAATTCTTTAAACAAAGGATTGGGGTAGCAATGGGCACACCCTGTGCCTCCGCATATGCAAACATTGTCTTATTTTACTGGGAAAGCAAATTTGTTTTTACATCACCCTGGAAAGAAAATATTATTCACTATCAAAGATATTTGGATGATATTTGCATATTATGGAGAGGCAGTAAGGAATGTCTTGAAGAGTTTTTAAGGTACATTAACAACACCACTGACTTTTTAAAGTTCACGTTTAATATCAGTGATGATTCATTAAATTACCTGGATGTCAGTTTGACTAAGAATAACGAGCTAGGAAGGTTTGAGTCATCAGTGTTTAGAAAGAGTACCTTCTCTAATGCATTCTTACATTTTTGTAGTGGCCACCCCTTTTCACAAAAGAAGGGTATTTTGAAAGGCCAATTTATCAGAGCCTCAAGAATGTGTAGCACGGAAGCATTATTTAGTAAAGAAGTGAACACATTAAAGAACCTATTTCTAGAGAGAGGATATCCCCACACCTTAATTAACAAAATGCACCAAGAAGTACTGAACAAAAGAAGTAATATATATGCACCTTTATTAGGTTTAACAAAAGATGACGCAACGCATGAAAATGATGGCACTCAAATACATAGCAAAGATTTTGACTCTAAAGCTGCATTTGTACACACATACAATAACAATGCTGTTGACTTAAAAAATACTATAACAAAATATTGGCCCATTTTGAGGTCAAATGAAGAGACTAATAAATGGTTACCCATTCAACCAACATTTGTTAACGCAAGAAACATGAATCTTAAAAACATGTTTGAGAGACAAGGACAGCATACAAAACATACTAGGAGCACAACAATGGGTACCTACAAATGCAATGCTTGTAAACAATGTGCACACATTATGAACACAGGCTCTTTATACATTAAATCAAGAAAATTCAGGGCCAAATCAGGCTTGTATTATAATTGTGCATCTAAAGGTGTAGATTACATAGGTTTGTGTCAGGTTTGTGAAAGTTTCTATATTGGAAAGACTGAGAGGACGCTGCGTAGAAGGATATACGAGCACCTCTACGACATTCAGAAAAAGAAAGAATCCAATGCCTTTTACAGACATCAAACAGTATGCCCTGGGATGATTGTTAAATTTTTTGTTTTAGAACAAGTCCCCCTGAACCCTAGAGGTGGTTACTGGGAGGCCACTATTGAATACAAAGAATTAATATGGCAACTCAGACTAAATGCAACCAAACCACCAGGTTTAAATGATGCTATAAGTATCAGTAGTTTATTAAAATTGAGACGAGCAAAATTATAAACCCAAGGTACTGAATTTAATGTTTGAAGAAAATTATAGTATTTGGACATGAATTGTGTAGTCTTTCAAAAACATTACTGATTCTATAAAGCACTATAGATTTTAGATGTCATAGGTGTAGAATTATTTTTCAATGCATCAAATATGGGCACACTTAACCTAACACTAGGTTTAATTATATAAGAGACTTTGGATAACACACATTCCAACATATATCCTATCACAAGCGTGCATTTTATTACAAACATAGTATTGTATACATTTTTAAATAAAGTCGGTATGATACCTATTATATTTATTATATTTATTATATTTATCATACTTTATGTATTATATTTAGGATATTTATCAAGTATATTTTATAGTTTACAATATTTACATTAAGTTATTTACATATAATGCAACATAGGGACATTTTTAAATTTCAACTTTTTAAACTTTAACTTTTTAAACTCAAACTATTTTTAATATATTTCATGTAATGTTTGGATTGGCTGGACTTAGAGAACAAAGTAATTCATTTATGGTATGTCATTGGGATTACACTTACAGGACATTTAATAACATTTTTAAACATGGGGTTTTATTACTAAGATTCTACAAAGGAAGGATTGTAAATAATGATTGAAGGTTAACGTTTTGTACAGTCAACAGATTCTTGAAAGTTGATCGTTCATCACATGTCATTTTCGTATTTAACGATGTTTTTACCTGGTTGTAATTTTTAAACACTGCTGACAATCATGCTTAAAGTGTATACACAAAATCTTGAAACCAAGTACCAGTAAGGTATTTTAATTAATTAAATTAATTAATTACATTAATTAACAACGAACTGCCCTATTTAAAGGGAGTTCACTACCCTGCTGTTTTATCTTGAAAAAGCCTGGGATTCCATTGTGCGCTTGATTTATTCACTACTTGTTCACCTTATTGTGTTGTTCGTTTTCGTTTTCTAATAAAAGGATTTTCATCAGTTTGAGAAGTCTTGGAAAAGTTCATTGGATACTACTGTGCCTTTTGCATTCTGTTGTGGCTTTTTTTGGGACCAAGTTCGTGTCTTTCTCCTTTTTTACTAGTACTAAAACATCCTTTTTCTAAATTTTTTTGAATACATATATCTAAAAAGTTTATGGAAGTTTCATCAAAAATGTAAGTAAAAGACAAGAAGGAAGTGAATGAATTCATAACATTCATTAATTCCTTGACATTCTGTTCACTACCCTTTATAATCATAAAGATGTCATCTTGATATCGCGTATACCATACCACCATACTTTTAAACAATGTATGCTCAAATAGAAATGTACGTTCCCAGAAAGCCATTGCGGAGTTAGCAAAGCTGCCCCCACATGGGGAGCCCATTGCTACTCCAGTTTGTTGTAAATAAATGGTATTCTTAAACATAAAGAAATTATTGCTTAAAACTAGTTCCAATATATTAATAAGCAAGTCTATCCCCGGGATTCATGAACCTTGCGCCAGGCGCACGCATAGTGTAGGCGCCACAATGCCAGATATGGCCGCCGAGCGATTCAGGTATGATCCAATTCCACATGCACTACTGGTGTGCGCCTGAGTTGCGCCGCCTCGGCGATATTAAGG